>NC_062547.1:15969257-16008417 GCF_016906955.1 Phacochoerus africanus | reverse complement strand
ACCGGTGTATGCCAGCCACCTACACCCACGCCTCTACACCACGCCCCCCCCCCACCCCAGCCCCACCACCCTGCCACCAGGCACTCTGACGCGTCACCCCCCATGTTTGCAACACACACAACACAGCCTCACCTAGGCAAACAACCAGATGCCTAACTTCCAACTGAGCTTGACAGCTGCCGCTCCTAGCTTGCTGCAGCCACAGTCAACACGAGATCCGAGCACGCCCATCACTGCCAACCAACCCATGCCTCAGCCTGCCCTGCCAAACCTGATCCTCTAACCTACGATTGAGGCTGAGATCAAACCTGCATCCTCATGGATGTAGCTGGGTTTTTTAACCTCTGAACCCACAAACACAAGTATCCCTCCGACCATCTTTACATTTTATAAATCTTCCTTGAGCGAGAATTCCAGCCCATTGCCCCTGCTTGTGAGCCTTATGGATGCCAGATCCTGTGGAGTTCTTTGGAAGGGGCTCTCCAATGTCTCTAAAGATGAAGGGACGATATTTTATGGAAAACAAGACTTTTCGGTCTTGAGGGGGTTTACTTGTGGGCCCTCTTAGTGTGCTGTTCCTTTATGGTTTGAGGTAGGTGGTGAGAAACATCTGGCTACCCCAGATTACTCTTCGTCTTCAAGTGTACAGACCTTGAAGTTTCCAGACCTGAATTCATCGCCAGTTGTCTCTGCTAACGCGATTCTTATTTGTTTTAATTCCAAGATGTCCTGTCTAGGTAATTAAATAATGATGCTATATCAGGGCCTTTCGTGAGGAAAGATAAGGCAAATTATGTCAAAGTGCCCTAGAACTGTTACACGTTGTATACTTACCGAATCCTGCTTTAATATGCCTAAATCTAGTGCCTGGGGAATGCGGTAAAAATATGGATTGGGGGAATTCCTTGGTGGCTCAGCGGGTTAAGGATCGGCCTTGTCACTGCTGTGGCTTGGGTCACTGCTCTGGCATAGGGCCCATCCCTGGCCTCGTAACTTCTGCATGCTGTATGGCCAAAAAAAATAACCAAAAAACAAACAAACAAAAACCCCCATGGATTAGGGGTCAAGAGTGTGTCTGAGGTACAAGGGTGGCTCAGGCCCTCAGCAGATGGTATTGGGCACATTACAGCAACATGGTAGATTTGGAGTTCCTCTTTAAATGTTTTCCATTTTTCATTTTTGATGGTTGCACTCATGGCATGTGGAAGTTCCCAGGCCAGAGATCAACCCGAACAGCTGCAGTGACAATGCTGGATCCTTACCCCACAGAGCCACCCCAGGCTCCTTGGTTTCCTATTTTTAACACCCCTATTAAAAAAAAAAAAACCATGCACACATAAAAATAGATATGAAGAGGATTGCATGAATACAAGTTAGAGAATGGGCTCAAGATGGCAGATGGAGCCTTTATCTTATCATCTGCCTCAGCCTCACTATATGATTACATGAACACCAATAAGAGCCAGGAAAGAACAAAAAGAATGTGTTGATGCTCCAGATGTGTTGAGGGAATCCTATAAGCTGGAGAAGGAAAAGGAGCAAGCCTAGGGAGCAGTAAAAGTGCAAGAACCTGCACAGGTGTGAAAGCGTCTGCTAGAAGAGCATGTGGGGCTGAATCAGCCCACAGTAAACAGACAAAACTGGTGTAAACCCAACCAGACCTGTTGCCTGTTAGAGCGAGATTGGACAAGTTCAGATGGTTGACCTTTGACTCCATCCTGACTCTTGCTAAGCATTTAGCAAAGCAGAAATCGGGGATGGGGTTGAGGCTAGAAGCAACAGAGAGGTCTGACTCTTGGCAGAGGGGAGGGCTTCCCACAAAGAGGGCAAACTATTGCCACAACTTGCAACACTCCAGGCTCACCTTCCAAAATACCAGGGGCATGGATTCGTAAAAATGTTCTAAAATTGTGAAAAGGAAGTCTCAAACTCAAAGATAAAAGAAAACCGGGACTGACCAAAGACCTGGCAAGGAAAGAGAGGCATCAAACTGTACCTATGGATGAATTCACACCTGCTGAAAGAGAGACAGAGCAATTAGGAGGCTTTAGAGAAGGATGATTGTGACATTTTATTTTACATTCATAAAAAATAATCAACTAGAGATTTGGGAAATTAAAGACTGGAAATTTGAATAAAAGTCTCCGGAGATGGACGGAGTAGCAGAGTGTTCACGGGTGATAGAGAATTAGAAAATGGGGGAGTTCCCACTGTGGCTTAATGGTAATGCCCTTTACTAATATCCATGAGGACATGGGTTGGATCCCTGGCCTCGCTCAGTGGGTTAAGGATCCAGCATTGCTGTGACCTGTGGGGTAGGTCCCAGAGGAGGCTCGGCTCTGGCATTGCTGTGGTGTGGTGCAGGCTGGCAGCTGCTGCTCCAATTCCAACCTTAGCCTGGGAACTTCTATATGCCTTGGGTGCAGCCTAAAAAGACAAAAAAAAAAAAAGAAAGAAAGAAAGAAAGAGAGCTGGGAAGTTTTGGCAGAAGAAGGTATAGCTCAGAGCATCACCCAGAATGAAAATGAGACGGAAAACATGACAGAAAATAAAATCTAAGAGAACTGAACACTGACAAGTTTGAACATCTATCTAAATGGCATTCTAGAAAATGAGAACAGAGCAAATGGAGTTCTGAAAACAATGTAAAAAGAGCAAAAAGAAAGAAGGGGTTGGAGAAGAAGCAAGAGATTTTCCCCAAGTAAGGAATGACTGACAACAGGGATAACTCACTTTATACATTCCTGTGAAATTTCTGAGCACCAAAGGTGAAGACAAGATCCTACAAGGGTCCAGAGAGAGAGGATGGACTGGTTATGATGAGAAGAATCACACTGACTTCACACTTTCACACTTCTCCAGAACAGCCCAAGGCACTTGGCCAACGGGTAAGTGACACCATCAAAGTTCTTGGGAAAGGATTTGGGGTTGTTGGGTTTTGTTTTTGTTTTGCTTCTTAGGGCGGCAGATGTGCCATGTGGAAGTTCCCAGGCTAGGGGTCAAATCAGAGCTACAGCCTATGCCACAGGCACAGCAATGCAAGAGCCAAGCCACATCAGTGACCTACACCACAGCTCACAGCAATGCCAGATCCTTAACCCACTGAATGAGGCCAGGAATGGAGCCCACATCCTCACAGATCCTAGCTGGGTTCCTTCCTGCTGAGCCACAATGGGAACTCCAGAAAAGGTCCTGAATATTCACTCATACAGGCGGGCAAAACAGTATTTAATCAAAAAGGATACATTAAAGAAACATTTGGACATGTAATCCCACAGGACATGAAATCCAGAGAGAGTCTCTAAATACAGATCAATGGGACAGAATGGAAAGCCCAGAAATAAACCCAGGCATCTACGGTCATCTGATCTATGACAAAGGAGGCAAGAACATACAGTGGAGGAAAGATAGTCTCTTCAACAAATGGCGCTGGGAAAACTGGACAGCTAACGTAGAAGAGTGAAATTCCAACATTCTCTAACACCATACACAAAAATAGACTCAAACTGGATTAGAGACCTAAATGTAAAGCCACATAGGCTTCTGGAGGAAAACATAGACATAATGCGCTTGGACAAATTGCAGCACTATCTTCCTTGATCCATCTCCTAGAATAATGACAACAAAACCAAAAATACGCCAATGGGACTTAATTCAACACAAAGGCTTTGGCACAGCAGAAGAAACCATTAATCTCAAAAAATCAAATACCCCGGAATACACCTGACCAAGGAGGTAAAGGACCTATATGCTGAGAACTATAAACCGTTAATCAAAGAAATCAAAGAAGATGTAAAGAAATGGAGAGATATTCCATGTTCATGGACTGGAAAAATCAACATTGTAAAAATGGCCAGACTACCCAAAACAATCTACAGATTCAATGCAATCCCTGTCAAATGACCCATGACATTTTTCACACAACTAGAACCAACAATCCAAACATGTATATGGAACCACAAAAGACCCAGAATTGCCAAAGCAATCCTGAGAAACAAAAACCAAGCAGGGGACATAAAATTCCCAGACTTCAAGCAATACTACAACGCCACAGTCATGAAAACAGTGTGGTACTGGTATCAAAACAGACAGACAGACCAATGGAACAGAGTAGAGAACCCAGAAAGAAACCCTACACCTATGGACAATTAATCTTTGGCAAGGGAGGCAAGAACATAAAATGGGAAAAAGAAAGTCTACTCAGCAAGCATTGCTGGGAAACCTGGACACCTGTATGCAAAGCAATGAAATTAGAACACACCCTCACACCATGCACAAAAATAAACTCCAAATGGCTGAAAGACTTAAATATAAGACAAGACACCATCAAACTCCTAGAAGAGAACGTATCTCTTCAACAAATGGCGCTGGGAAAACTGGACAGCTACACGCAAAAGAGTGAAATTACAACATTCTCTAACGCCATACACAAAATCATGGATATTTTCTCAGGTCAGTCTCCCAAAGCAATAGAAATAAGAACAAAAATAAACCCATGGGACCTCATCAAACTGAAAAGCTTTTGCACAGCAAAGGAAACCCAAAAGAAAACAAAAAGACAGCTTACAGAGTGGGAGAAAATAGTTTCAAACGATGCAAAGGACAGGGCCTAATCTCCAGAATATATAAGCAACTTATACAACTCAACAGCAAAAAAGCCAATCAACCAATGGAAAAATGGGCAAAAGACCTGAATAGACTGTTCTCCAAGGAAGATATACAGATGGCCAGCAAACACATGAAAAAAATGCTCAACACAGCTGATTTTAAGAGAAAGACAAACCAAAACTACCACAAGATACCACTTCACACCAGTCAGAATGGCCATCATTTGTAAGTCCACAAATAACAAGGGCTGGAGGGGGTGTGGAGAAAAGGGAACCCTCCTGCACTGTTGGTAGGAATGGAAACTGGTACAGCCACTATGGAGAACAGTTTGGAGATACCTTAGCAATCTATCCATAGAACGTCCATAGGACCCCACAATCCCACTCTTGGGCATCTATCAGGACAAAACGCTACTTAAAAGAGACACATGCACATGAACCTCATGTTCATTGCAGCACTATTCACAATAGCCAGGACATGGAAACAACCCAAATGTCCATCAACAGAGGATTGGCTTAGGAAGAAGTGGTATGTATACACAATGGAATACTACTCAGCCATAAAAAGAATGACATCATGCCATTTGCAGCAACATGGATGGAACTAGAGACTCTCATCCTGAGTGAAATGAGTCAGAAGGACAAAGACAAACACCATATGATATCCCTTAGAACTGGAATCTAAGAGCCAGCACAAATGAACATCTCCACAGAAAAGAAAATCATGGACTTGGAGAATAGGCTTGTGGCTGCCTGGGGGGAGAGGGAGGGAGTGGGAGGGATCGGGAGCTTGGGGTTATCAGATACAACTTAGAGTAGATTTACAAGGAGATCCTGCTGAGTAGCATTGAGAACTATGTCTAGATCCTCATATTGCTACAGAACAAAGGGTGGGCGAAAAAATGTATACTTGTAGGGGTAACTTGATCCCCATGCTGTACAAAGGGCGGGAAAAAAATGACAACAACTAAAAAAAAAAGAAACCATTAAAAAAAAAAAGCAAAAAGGGGACCCACTGAATGAGAGAAAGTCTTTGCAAACGGTGCAACCGATAAGGGCCCAATCTTCAAAATATACAAACAACTCACACACCTCAACCACAAAAGGACCACCCAATCAAAAAATGGTCAATAGACCTAAATGGACACTTCTCCAAAGAAGACATACAGATGGGCAGCAGGCGCATGGAGAGATGCTCAACCTCTCACTAATTAATGGAGAAAGGCAAATCAAAGACTTCTGTCTCTTTTAAAATAAGGCATAGTTAGCAAACCCCTAGATCTCAGGTTGCAGTTCTGTGACATTAAAATAGGCTTACTTATGCTTATGAAACCTGCAGCCCTTTCAAAAAAGCAAGCAATTCTGTCACCCCTGAAACTTCTTTCATGCTCTTTGCCCATGAATCTACAGCCCTACCAGAGGCAACCACAGTTAGGATGGCTTTAGGGACTCTTTTTCAGGTTCTTGAACTTCATAAGATTCACAGCATATATCGAGTACTATTTCAAGGCTGGAATTTCCATTCACCTAATGCCTATGAGGCGTATGTACGTTGTCGTGTGTGTCAGTGTTTCATTCATTTTTTTACTGTGTCCTATCCCATTTTGTCCCATCCGAGATGGTATGATGTGCTCACTGGCAGGCCTATGTCATAGGAAATAGCTCCATCAATACTAAATTACAACATTTTGAAAAAGACAAGGTTGGTTCGTTCTGCGTGCGCTTCGAGAGGAGTAGGCTGCTTTTCCTCATCACTTACCTGATCAATCCTTAGATCATCTAAATGCAGGTGATTCCGGAAAAGAACCCTGAGAAGGACTGCCCCTGGAGCCTTCCTGGAAGGGACGCCTCTCTCAGGTATTCCTGACCGATTCAGCTGTAAGCTTACAAGGACTTATCTCCAGATGATAAGCATGAGGAAAATATACAAAGAAAAGGCTTCAACGTCAGCTTTCCAGGGAACCTCAGAAAGAAGATGGTCCACAGAAGCTGACTGCCTCAAAACAAATAAAACCTTGGGAGTTCCCTTGTGGCACAGTGGGCTAAGGATCTGGTGTTTTCACTGCAGTGGCTCTGGTCACTGCTGTGGTGTGGGTTCAGTCCCTGGCCTGGAACTCCCACGTGCTCTGGATGTGGACACACACACACACACACCCCCAGAAACCTCCATAAATTAATCTGCTTCTACCAAAGACCATTGACATAAGATTCTTCCAGATTTCTCAACCTACTAGGAGGTCCATTCTCCTTTACATGATGTTATCCTTTATTGTTTTGAATACATCATTCCCTTTTCCAGTTTAAGGGTGTACGCTTCTGATTGCCCACAAAACGTTTCCCTTAACTGCTGATACCTTGTTTAGGGTATAGGGACAATCACACCCTGACTCTCTGATTTACTTCTTCCAAGTTATTCCTGGTTCAGTCAACTTAAAGACTCTCTCACATGGCAGCTCCTTAACAAAATTCCACAAATGACGGGCATACATTCAGCTGATGCTATTAAACTGAATTTTTAACAGTGATGTTCTGATCAACAATTTTTAACAGTGGTATTCTGATCAATGTTAGAAAGGTACTATTGGAGTGGCCGTTGTGGCTCAGTGGATTAAGTACCCAGCAGAGCGTCTGTGAGGATGCGGGTTCAATCCCTGGCCTCGCTCAGTGGGTTAAGGACCCAGCATTGCCACAAGCTGCAGTGTAGGCTGCAGAGGCAGCTCGGATCCTGCATTGCTGTGGCTGTGGGTAGGCCGGCAGCTGCAGCTCGGCTTCAACGTCCAGATGTGGCCCTAAAAAGCAAAATAATAATAATAATTACAATAATGCTCTTATCAAAAGGGGCTGGGTCTATAACCACAGGGAAAAAGCATTTCACTCAAGATTTGGAGAGACATATTTACACATCCAGCCTACCCTACATTCGGGTAATTTTGTTTTGCTTTGTTTCATTTAGGAAACAGTAACACATGTTTTATATTTGTCAGGCACTCACCTAAACATTTCACAAATGCTAGCCTATTTAACTCACAAAAACAAAACCCAAAACCTAGGAAGAGGAGGTAGCATGAGTACATGAGGAAACTGAGGCACAGAGAGATTAGATAACTTGGTAATCTAAGTTTACCAAGTAAGTGGTGGGATCAGAACACAAACTGAGTTTCAGCCAGGCTCCCAAACTTGCAGAAGCAGCAGAACATGTGACCCAGAGGGAGGGACCTGGTGCCACTGGACAACACGCCAGCTAATAGAAGCTTCCCCACCCTCCCCCCTTAAAGAGGCAAGGTCTTTGTTAACGGCTGCAACTCAGCTGTTTCTGGAGAAAAATTACCAGAACACACTGGCAAGTCCTGGCTGTGTGGGCCAAGACAAAAAGAATTCCACATTCTGGAAAAGTCTGCTGCTTCGCATTTCGTCCTGGGGATCTTTCTGCACAGAGACAACTTTTCAGGTGAGGCCCGGATGGTGAGAGAATCACTGTTGTGAGACTTGCCTTCTTTTTCTCCCACGACCAGGGGAAAAATCAGATGATCTTGTTGGTTCTAGATAAGGGGGCTGAGCTCACTTATTGATACACTTTGAAGGAGAGGGAGTTTATTCCGTCTGAGAAGTAATCTGTCACATGTAGTATGTGTCGAGCAGAAAACATTCTTGGAAGGGCTAAGGCCAGTTTCCATTCTGAGCAGATCAACGATATGGAGGGGGGTTGCATGGAGCGGTAATAACAGCTGCAAGGAAGGCTCCCTGATCCAAATGATGTGTATCTAGCACCTACTGTAGGGGTACGTGCAGACATTATTCGATTTACTCCTGTAGGAAGCACTCTAAAAGAGGTGGCCTGTTCCTTAGATAAAGGTTAACCGGGAAAGCGAAATAGTCTGTTCACAGTCAGGGAGGACACATGCAGAGGAACGTGGACTGGAACGCAGACCAGATTTATTGTTAATTCAAATCATGTGAAAAAGAAAGGTCATTCCAAAGATTTTTATCCGTCATGGTATGGCCATGAAATGCCTTTTTCCTCTTTTGTTTTCCCTTCTGAATTTCTCTCTCCACATCCTTACAATTCTCACCTCTACTGCTTCTTTAATGTCTATGAGCAAAGATTTACCTCTTTTAATCAAGAACTGTGTCCTTTGTTTTCTTCTCTCTTTTCTCCTTTTGTTTGAGTGTTGTCCTTTGTTCGTGTGACCGTTCTTGTCTTGATGGTTCCTAGAGTTGCCACCAACTGATGAAGCCAGTAGAATGGCAGTGAGGTGTCAGGTCTGTCTCGGCACAGAAAGACTTCAGTGAGAAGCAGAGCCACAGGTCAGGAAAGAGTTTGTTAGTATAGGAACGCTTGTGAGAAATACGAGCCTGCTGGCAAGGGAGTGCTCCGTCCCCAAGAATTTAGTGGGCTACAGTTTTATCATCAAAGGAAAAGTGGAGAGGGCAGAAGACCACCTTCTTCTTCATTCTTGAGTAGACGTCAGCCTGCATCAGCAGTGCCTCTTCTGTGTCAGGCAGGGGAGCGTTCTTGTCCCAGCAGGGTCCGACCGGGACGGTCATGCCACAGTAGAAACCGGCAAAAAGGCGGGCTTTGCTAAAATATGATCCATCATCTCAGGTTTCAGTAGAACATCAGCTTTTCCTGTATTTTTTATTTTTACTGTGTGCAGAAGAGCATATCCTAGGACTCACTGTGTCACCAACCTCACTGGGTAGGATGTGGGTCTAGTTCCACCAGTGTTTTCTTATCTGGGAGCATGCCTTATGTGCTGTGTCATGCTTTTGTTTCCACGCAAGCCTGCTTGGTTTTATTGTTCAGTAAGCTGGTTTTCTCAAGTAATCATTAACTCACAGGGGCATCCCATACTGTTATTCTTTCCTTACAATCCCCTGGTGAGATGAATTATTTAATCACCTACTTTGTCCTCTTTACTCTGTCCCTATCTGCTATGCGAACGTGATTGATGTGGCCTTATCCTAGGGCTAGATGTTGAGATTGTCTTGTTTTTTTATTAGTTGTCTTTTTTTTATGACTCAGTGAACTTTATTACATTTATAGATGTACAACGATCATCACAACCAAATTTTACAGCATTTCCATCCCAAACCCTCCGTGCATCTCCCCATCCCCAGCCTGTCTCATTTGGAAACCATAGGTTTTTCAAAGTCTGGGCGTCAGTATCTATTCTGCAAAGAAGTTCGCTGTGCCTGTTTTTAAGATTCCACATGTAAGTGATAACCTTTGATGTTGGGGTCTCACTGTCTGACTTCACTAAGCATGATAGTTTCTAGGTCCATCCATGTTGCTGCAAATGCAGTTATTTCTTTCCTATTAATGGCTGAGGAATATTCCATTGTGTATATGTACCACATCTTCTTTATGCACTCTTCTGTCGATGGGCAGTTAGGTTGTTTCCATTCATGTTGCCTTGCCTATTGGAGTAGATGTATGTTTTCAAGTCATGGTTTTCTCTGGATAGATGCCCAGGAGTGGGATTACTGGATCAAATGGTAATTCTGTGTTTAGCTTTCTGAGGAATCTCCATCTTGCGTTCCACAGTGGTTGCACCAATTTACATTCCCACCAGCAGTGTAGTGGGGTTCCCTTTTGTCCACACTCTCTTCAGCATTTACTGTTTGTAGACTTTTGGATGATGGCCATTCTGGCTGGTGTAAGGTGGTACCTCAGAGTGGTCGTGATTTGCATTTCTCTGCTAATGAGTGATGTTGAACATCTCTTCATGTGTTTTTTGGCCATGTGTATGTCTTCTTTGGAGAATTATCTGTTTGGATCCCTTGCCTATTTTTTTGTTGGGGTTGTTTGGATTTTTTGTTTGTTTGTTTGTTTGTTTTTGGTATTGAGCTACAGAGGGTGTTTATAAACTTTGGAGATTAATCCCTTGTCAGTTGTGAAGATTTTCATTTGCAAAATCTTCTCCCATTCTGTGGGTTGTCTTTTCATTTTGTTTAGGGATTCCAGTGCAGAACTTTGCAGAAACTTTCCGTTTTAATTAAGTCCCATTTGTTTATTTTTCTTTGATTGTCATGATTCTAGGTGGTGGATCTGAGAAGATCTTGCTGTGGTTTATGTCAGAGAGTGTTTGGCCTATGTTTTCCACTAAGAGTTTTAGAGTATCTGGTCTTACATTGAGGTCTTTAATCCACTTGGAGATTATTTGTGTGTATGGTGTTAGGAAGGGTTCTAATTTCCTTCTTTTCCATGTGGCTGTCACTAGTTTTCCCAGCACCACTTCTTGAAGGGGCTGTCTTTTCTCCATCGTATATTCTTGCCTCCTTTGTCATAGCCTAGTTGGCTGTCGGTGCATGGGTTTAACTCTGGGCTTTCTCCCCTCTTCCACCCATGTATATTTCTGTCTTTGTGCCAGGGCCATATGGTTTTGATGATTGTAGCTTTGCAGTAGAGTCTGAAGTCAGGAAGCCTGATTCCTCCAGCTCCATTTTTCGTTCTCAGGATGTCTTTGGCTCTTCTAGGTCTTTTGTGCTTCCAAACAAACATTGAACTATTTGGTTCAAGTTCTGTGAAAAATGTCCTTGGTAATTTGATTGGCATTGCATGGAATCTGTAGATTGCCTTGGGCGGTATGATCATTTTGGTCATATTGGTTCTTCCAATCCAAGAACATGGAATGTCTTTCCATCTGTTTGTGTCATCTGTTTGGTTCACCATCTTCTCATTCCTGCCTGTATTCTTGGTCCTCTTCTAGGCTAAGGTACCTGCCAAGATGCTCCACTTGCAGAGTCCCCAGATGCTGCTGAGGCTAGAGAAATGCTTGAGGAAGAGCCTCCCTGAGTCCTTAAAGGTGAGCACGGGGCATTCTTAGGGAACCAGAGGGTTGTCTCTTCCTGTAACAGGAGGGAAAGAAAATGACCTTTGACTGAGCATGCCTTCGGTAGCAGAAACTCACTCATGGTACATCTCATGCAGTCCACACCTTCTTGGCAAGGAATGGATATTTGTCCTGGAAGAGGAAGCAGGTCTCAGGAATACGACCTATCCAAATACATAGATAGATACATAGGTAGATAGATAGATAGACAGACAGACAGACAGACATATATTTGCTTTTTAGGGCTGCCCCTGTGGCATAGGGAAGTTCCCAGGCTAGGGCTCGAATCGGAGCTACAACTGCCAGACCATGTCACAGGCCACAGCAATGCAGGACCTGAGCCGCACCTGTGACCTACACCACAGCTCATGGCAATGCCAGATCCTTAACCCACCGAGCAAGGCCAGGGATGGAACCCATGTCTTCATGGTTACTCGTCGGGTTCATTTCTGCTGCACCACAATGGGAACTCCATGCCCAATATTTTTAAGTGGCCCCAAACTGCTCTTTGCAGAGGCAAAAACATTTCCTTGGTTTTTCGTTAAGAGGTTCACCTAAGACATAATAATTTTTCAACCTTTCTGCCTGAGGTGAGGTTACCACCATGTGTCTTTGGGGAATATTTCATAGGCCAAATCCTATCTCTTTGACACCCAAAAGAAGGTACACTATCCATGGAGAAGACCTAGAAATGATTACATACCCTTCATTATTTTATTGCAACATTTGTTACCAAGGGGCTGGATTTACACGTATTTCACTTATATTTTCATTTTTACCAGAGGATTGACAAAGCTAGGAAATGCTTTGTATTTTGTTTTATTTTATTTTGGAACTGCTCTTTTAAAACGCTACTCTTATAGCTAAAGCTAGAAGCTCAAGTCACATGCAACCACTGTCCACACCAGCACCACCTGGGTATGTCGGGGCCAGAAACGGTGGCAGAGTGGTCCATTAGAAGAAGTAGGAGGCAGTTATCACCCTTACTTCACCCCAGCTCCTGGGCTTTATCTGTGAACTCATACACACTTCCAAACGCCCACATGGGATGGGTATCAGGCTTCTCCCTGTGTTGCAGAGGATGTATCTAAGGCCAAGAAGACAAATAACTTGCCCAACTGGTTATACTGCTGGGGCCAGAAATAGAAGTCACCTACCGAATGTGAGCTTTCCTGAGCTTGCCTGAATGTTTGGAGCAAAAATCTCTCTCAACTTCAGATGGCAAAAGTGAGGAGAAACGGGATCTCTCAGCTCTTGCTGGTAGGAATGTGAAATGGCACAGCCAGTCTTGAAAAGCAACTTGTCTGTTTCTTCCAACACTCCCTGTCCAACCAGCACACAACCAACAATCGCAGTTCTGAGCATTTGCCCCACAGAAATGCACGTTTATGGCCACACAAACTCGAATACACAAATGTCTATGAGAGCCTTATCCCTCAGAGTCAAAAACTGGAGGCAACCCAGATGTCCTTTCATAGGTGAATGAACCATGGCACATCCATACCACGGAATACCACTGAATGATAAAGAAGGAACGAGCTATGGATACCTGCAACAATCTGGATGCATCTCCAGAAAATTGTGCTGAGTGAAAGCAAGCCAATCCCCAAGGGTCACGTGCTACGTGACTCCATTTATCTAAAATTCTTGAAATAACAAAGTGGCAGAAATGGAGACCAGATCGATGACTGCCAGAGGCTGTGGGGGAGGTGGGGCGTGGGACGGTAATGGGAGTGCCTATAGAAGAGCACCCCGGGCGGGCGAGCCTTGTGATGATGGAAAAGCTCTGCATCTTGACTGGATTAAGCACCGCCAACATCCTGGGTGTGGTGCTGGACTGGCACAGAGCCCGGAGGTCTCTGCACGCCACCAAGTTCACCGAGCATACAGCCAGGACTTTACTCCAGGCAAGTTACCTCTTGAAACCAACAACTGACCATTATGCTCACCCACTTGGCACAACGCCCTGGACATTGGTCAATAAAACTTATACATTTCCATTTCCATTCATCTTTTTGGTCCACACCATGCACCCTGATGCTACCACGGGGTCAGCTATTAGCCGCTGTGCAAGTATTAGCCACTGTTTCATAGGTCGGACCAGAAGTTTACAAGGATGTCAATCATGGTTACATCTCCTTCTCTTATTGGAGGCTAATACTTTGAAAGGCTGGGCATAACTTGGGGGTGAGCTGAAGGTAGTCACCTTCCTCAGCCTTATCCATTGGTGACCATCCTTTCACGCTGGGGAAGAGAAAGGTAATCATTCTTTCATAGGTTGACCCTCTGGCTTTAGTTTTATTTACTAGCAAAGGACCAGAGACTTAGGAGGAGAGATAAGTTAACCAGGGGGCAGAGTTCCCATCATGGCTCAGTGGGAACGAATCTGACTGGCATCCATGAGGAGGCAGGTTCGATCCGTGGCCTTGCTCAGTGGGCTAAGGATCCGGTGTTGCCATGAACTGTGGTGTAGATCAAAGATGCGGCTTGGATCTGACGTGGCTGTGGCTGTGGTTGAATTGTGCAGCTCCAATACAACCCTAGCCTGGGAACCTCCATATGCTGTAGATGTGGCCCTAGAAAGGCAAAAAAAAAAAAAAAAAAGAGGGGGAGAGAGAGAGAACGGTTGGGATTAGCACACATGCACTACTATATATAAAATATGTAAGTAGCAAGGACCTACTGTGTAGCACAGGGAAAGCTCCTCAATACGGTATAATAACCTACATGGGAAAGGAATCTCAAAAGGAATGGAGAGATGTATGTGAACAACTGATTCACTTTGCTCTACACCCAAAACTAAGACAACATTGTCAATCCACTCTACTCCAACAAAATTAAAAAAATAAATAAATAGGAGTTCCCGTCGTGGTTCAGTGGTTAACGAATCTGACTAGGAATCATGAGGTTGCGATTTTGATCCCTGGCCTCGCCCAGTGGGTAAAGGATCCGGCATTGCCGTGAGCTGTGGTGTAGGTCGCAGACACGGCTGGGATCCCGCCTTGCTGTGGCTCTGGTGTAGGCCTGTGGCTACAGCTCCAATTAGACCCCTAGCCTGGGAACCTGCATATGCCGTGGGAGCGGCCCAAAAAATGGCAAAAAGACAAAAAATAATAATCAACCAATAAATAAATAAAGGACCAAAGAGACTTGCCCCTGATCTTTAATTACTAAAGCCCCCACTTACTGGTAGGAAATGTTTACCTTGCCCAGAGGATAATTTGAAAGTTTCTGTTAAAAACATGTAGATAACTGTAGACCCAGCAATCTTGCTTCGAAAAACCTTCCCTGGGCACATAGTGGGTACCTATGCAAAGATTTCTGCAAAAAGATATTCTTTGAAGAGTCAGTTTTCACAGGGAAAATTGGAAACACCTAGAGTGTATCCGAAATTTTTCATTTTTGTGAAATTCGATGTGTGTGTACAGGAACAGAAGGAAATCTACTGAAGATCTTACTAAAAACTATAATGGGAGAGTTCATACTTTTTTGTCATAAATTTCATTGGTCTGAATATTTTGTAGGTAAATATTTTTGAAAGATACATTTGTTGGGGAAAAAAATCAAACCTCAAAAATGGTCTGCAGAAATTCTCATTAGGTACCTTCCAATCGAAAAATTTCCTTTTTCATGGGAGTTCCTGTGGTGGCACAGTGGAAATGAATCCCTCTGGTATCCATGAGGAGGCAGGTTTAAACCCTGGCGTGGCTCAGTGGGTTGGGGATCTGGCGAGGCCGTGAGCTGTGCTGTAGGTCCCAGACTCAGTTCGGACGGATCCCGGATCCCGAGTTGCTGTGGCTGCAGTGTCAGCTGGCAGCTTTAGCTCTGATTCAACCCCTATCTGGGAACTTCCCTATACCACGGGTGTGGCTCTTAAAAGAAAACAAAAGGACAATTTCATAGAAATAAACCTTGCCCTGATTAAATGATGCTTTTGGTCCTCCCTTCCTAATAAGCCAACCCTCTCCTCTCTCGGGAAACTGCAGGTTTATGGCACCGTCTTCCACATGAACCAGGGAAACCCCTTCAAGCTAAAGGCCTTGGTGGACAAGTGGCCTGATTTTAATACAGTGGTTATTCGCCCTCAGGAGCAGGTAAGATGCCAGATGTAGAACGAATATGCCTCCGTGTTCATGTGTGCTGGGCGCCTACCACACGCCTGGCCACGTGCTAGTCCCTCTGGATCCAGAAATGAATTTCTGGAGATGGTTGGGGGTGAGGGTTGTACAATGTTGTGAATTGTCCTTAACGCCACTGAACATTAAAAACGGTCAGTTGGTACGTTTCATGGTAAGCCTCTTTTATCACAACAATAAGACTATTGTTGAATGAACGGGTAAATAGTTCAGTAGTTTTGAACCAGGTCCTACCCATCTCTAATATTTCAATGCAATAAAGAGTCATAGGGTATTCCTGTGGGTAACATAAAGATAGGTGAAGGTAAATATGAATAATGTTAGGGCAATATTAAGGACAACTTACAATACTTGTATTTGGGAATATAGTTTCAGTAGCAGCCTTTTAAATCACTCAGACTAAGGGGCGATTCAGGTTCGAATATAAATATGTTGTGAGCGTATTGAAAAACATCAAGTAAAAATGCCTCCCTGCAAAACTATGTAACCATATGAGGTCATTTGGATACAAGTTATTTACAAGTAAAATTTAAATATAGAATGATTCTTTCAAAATTCTTTAAAAAATAGATGAAGTTCCCATTGCGGCACAGAGGGTGAGGAGCCCAACTAGTATCCAAGGGGATGTGGATTCAATCCTTGGCCTCGCTCAGTGGGTTGAAGGGTCTGGTGTCGCCATGAGCTGTGATGCAGGCTGCAGATGCAGCTAGGATCTGGCGTTGCTGTGGTGTACACTGGCAGCTGCAGCTCCAACTTGACCCCTGGCCTGGGAACTTCCATAGTCCCTGGGTGCGACCCTAAAAAAAAAAAAAAAAAGGTGGGAAGTCCCCTTGCAGTGCAGCTGGCTAAGGATCTGGAGTTGTCACTGCAGTGGCTCGGGTCACTGCTGTGGTGCAGGTTCAATCCCTAACCTGGGAATTCCTGCATGCCACAGGTGTAGCCAAGAAATAAACAAAAATACCAAATTAAACACAACGCAAAAATAATTTAAAGTATAGAAATCGAAAAATGGAGTAATATTTGCTTTGTTATGAAATCTTGAAAACACGGACTGTCAGCCATATTAATGCTGAGTACTTTGATACATGTAAATTGATGTCCAATACTTTCCACTAGCCTACTCTTGTTGGGTGGTTGTTCTCTGATTCCTTCCTTCCTCTTCAAGTAATCTCATCTTTCATATGTGAATTCTGAGGAGGTCTCTTTGAGCAGCTTTTGTGGTTCCTTTTTTTGGGGAATAGGAATTATTTTTTAAACAATAGTTCATTGTGGTTTACGTTTTAAAGACATCATGTGCCTTCATTCTGCTCAGCTTCACCATGTGTAAGTGAAAATTCTGATGGAGGGGTAGCCACATCAATTTCAATACTGCTTTGTTCAAACTCCATTTGTTCTAAGACCCTTTGAACCAAAGTAACATTTGCTCTTATAGCAGAAGCTTGTCTCCGATGAACATCCGTTCTTTTTCCTGAGTGGTACAGAATTATTCAAGCATACTTTCTAAGCTGGTGCATGTTTGGTTGATCTGAAATTGCAATGCATCCTATAAATACCTGGTATAGGCACTTGCTCATAGTGGAATAATCCATTAAATCTGTAACTTATGATGGATTATGATTATAGTATGATTTGCATCTCATGATGTCAAGGATTCAGCAGGATGACCATGCGTCTAGAAGAATGTAATGTTCAAGCCTGTAAAATAGCACCATGTGATGAGATGCCAAGCACAAGTATTCCAACCCCTGGGTAATCAGTGTGATTTATCTACATCACCCAACCAAACAGGAGATGACAGATGACTTGGATCACCACACCAATACCTACCAAGTCTATTCTAAGGATCTCAAGAACTGTCACGAAGCCCTTAGCACATCAGATGTCATCAACTGGAAGCAACATTTGCAGATCCAGAGTATGTAAGGGATGTGGGATGTGTGCCGGCTGCTGGGACTGCTCATGCCTATACCTGCAGGGTCACTTTTTATCCTGAGTACATTCCCCCCTACAACCGTTCTTTCTTTTTACCACCTCCCCCCCGCCCGGACACTGGGTTGGATGTTCATTTTTCATATCCGCTGCCACCATCTGTTCAGCAGGGTTGAATTCAAACATTGCAAACTGTGGGGTCCTTCTAAGAAACTGTGGGTAGTGTAAGTTCTCGTTAGCTGAGGATTCATGATCTATTTTGCAGACGTGGTTGGGGTCTCTTACGGTGATCGATCCCTTAGGCGGGAGAGCAAAGCTCTCCCTCTGGCCTTCCATTCCTAGCATTAGAATGATGAATCCCTGTGCCATGGAACCCCTCCCTGGTCACAAGGACCGCGGTCCCTGAAGTCAGCTTCCCTAGGCTGGCATCCTTGCACTGCTTGTACTTGCTTTGTGATCTTGAGCAAGTCATAGAACTTAGCTGTTATTCAGGTCCGTCACATAAAAAACGGAGATAAGAAAAGTACTTAAAACAAAGGGTTAATGGGAAGGATTTAATATGCTATTTGACCAATACCCAAGCATGTCGTATGCGCATGTAAGGTACTACTATTTTTACAATGCCACTTCTGGGAGTTCCCATTGTGGCTCAGTGGAAACGAATGTGACTAGCACCCATGAGAATGCAGGTTTGAACCAAGGGCTTCGCTCAGTGGGTAAGGACCCGGTGTTGCCACGAGCTGTGGTGTAGGTCGCAGATGCAGCTTGGATCTGGCGTTGCTGTGGCTGTGGCGGAGGCCGGCAGCTACGGCTTCAATTCCACTCCTAGCCTGGGAACCTCCGTGTGCCACGGGTACGGCCCTAAAAAGACAAAAGACCAAAACAATGAAAATGATGTAATGCCACTTCTTCTTGACGTCCATGGTCATGTAGTCAGGAGTTCTAGTATTACCTCTGTGCTGCATAGGAGAAAACATGCTCAGGGAGTGATGTGGCCTTGGTCACACGATCCATGGCCACACCAGAAGCAACACTGTCTGACTCCACATCCTGCCTATGTCTATTGGGAAGCTTCTTGAAGCATCTAAATGGGCAATGACTTCTCTCCTAACTTTACTCCTCTCTAGGTTCACAGCCCAGCCTGGACAAGGTTATACAGAATCTTGCAACCACTAAATTCATTAAGGTCAAGAAAACACAATGCATTCTCTATATAACGCCGGAGATGGCAATAAAACTGCTTCCTTCCCTGCCAGAGACAAAGAACTTACCTCCTGGATACAGCAGACCCAAAGCCAGGTGAGTCTGAAATAAGACGCTCTGCCCTACTCACCTCTTTCGCTGCTCAAGTAGCCTCCCAACATCTCTCCTTACAATGCGCTCTTATCTCCCTACAATCCATTTCCAAGCGGATGCTTTTGTAGTGTGTGTAATGTGGATTCTGTTAACTCACCTGCTGAAAAGCCCCTGAGGTTTCCCAGCTCACCTTGAATAAAATCAGACTCTTCTTATGGACTTCCAAGGTCCTATAAGACCTGGAACCCATCCCCTCTTGGGTTTCATCTTGCCCCTCTTGCTTACTCCCATCAGCAGCTCTAGCCATCTTTTTGCAACTTGATCTCATACACTCACCCATGCCTCTGGGCCATTGCCTTTTTGCACTTTGATACCTTGTCCTTCCCTCTGATCTTTATCTAATGACCTCTGTCTTGCCATCCACATGCTCCAATGTCATTTCCTATAAGAGTTCTCAGAGCACCCTGTGTAAAACCACCGCCCCCTTAAGTGTTCATCACTAACCCAATTTGTCTTTTCTTGATTGCATTTATCACGATCTGACATCAGCTTCTTGGTGTACGTATCGACCTGTTTCTTGTGTGACCCTCTGCTCTACAAGGGCGGAGAGCTCCTTGATGTAGTTCACTGACAAACCCTCCAGAGCCAGAGCAAAACGCAGAGCAGATGCTTGCTCTATGCGCTTTTCATGAATTCACTCCACAGGGCAACAGGTTTCTGGTAAAGAGAAATGAAACAAATGATGGGTCTTCCCCCACTGATGTCCAGCCTAACACTGACTAGAACTGAACACTGCTGGTGAGGACGTGACCTGGAGATGCCCACTCCTAGGGCGCCCTGTGTGCTAAGATGCCTGGAAAAGCTTCATTCACACAGTTTCACACACGACACCTGAAAAGCACCGCCACATCTAAAATCTCATTTGATTCTCTTGTCCACCCCATGACATAGACAAGAGAGGAGATATTATCCCCGCTTTCATGACAGAAAATGGGATCAGATGAAGATATATTTGTTCAGGTCATGTGGACGGTTAAGGACATAATGGGCTTGAGTCTAGACCTCGTAATTCCTCATCGTGGATTCTCTTTTTCCCTCTCTTTCTGTTCCCTCTGGCATATGGGAGTGTTCGGGCTAGGGCTCGAATTGGAGCTGCAGCTATAGGTCTACACCACAGCCACAGCAAAGCCAGATCCAAGTGGCATCTGCAACCTAGGCCACAGCTGACACCGCTAGATCCTTAACCCACTGAGTGGGGTCAGGGATCGAACCCACATTCTCACGGACACTGTGTTGGGTCCTGAAACCACTGAGGCACAATGGGAACTCTAGGATTCTTTCTAGGACACCTCCTAAAGCCCCTTTATGTCTTGCAGAAGGCTTCACATTCAGTGCTGTGTACCCTAGGGGCTGCCTGCCCTCATCACTGCCCTTCTCTGGTCTTCAGCTTCCCACAGTGGCCAAGGGCCCCCTGACACCAACATTCTAAGATTTCGGGATCCCAAGCTCGATCTTCATAAATAGCTTTTATGTATGTTTCTTACCTGTAAAATAGGGGCCCTAGCACGTCTCTCATATTAACTGGAGAGTCAGTCACTGTGCTGCTGAGAAGAACTATCCATTTTACTGTGTGTGAGCACAAGTCTTAGGTACTTATGATGGAATTGCTCTTATTATATTCATATCAGATTTTGAAGAAGGTTCGGTGAATAGTCCCACTTTATAAAGAAGAAATGGAGGCATAGGAACATCATACAGCCTCCTGAAGACAACTCAGTAGCCAGATTATGGCCCCAGGCCATCTGGATGCAGAATCTATACCTTGTGCTCTGATTGTCTGAAGACGATTTGGGGGCAAACAAATATATCACTCCACAGCATGTGTGGTTTATGGGCTGTTCTCTCCCCTTGTTTTCAATAGTAACCCAGAGGTGTTTCAAGTCTCATCCATGGATGTTACCCACGCTGCCTTGGTGAATAAGTTCTGGCATTTGGGTGGCAACGAGAGGAGCCAGAGATTCATTGAGCGATGTATCCGCAACTTTCTCTCCATCTGCTTGCTGGGGCCTGAGGGCACCCCTATATCTTGGTCCCTGATGGACCAGACAGGAGAGATACGGATGGGGGCCACCCTGCCTGAGTACCGGGGCCAGGGTCTCATCTCCAATTTGCTGTGTGTCCACATCCAGGCTCTGGATGAACGTGGCTTCCCCACATACATGCATACAGACAAAGCCAACAAAACCGTACAGAAAATCAATCACAAAATGCATCACATCCCCTTTCCTTGTGGTTGGAACCAATGGAACTGTGTGCCTCTGTAAAGCAGCTCTGAAGCCACCATGGTGTTGGCCAGAGATATGCATGGGTGGCTAGAAAGAAAGAAAAAGGTGTAATCAGCAGTAAAGCCGCGGGTGTTGTTTGGGCTCTGGGAAAGCAGCATGATTGGTCCACAGAGGCAGCAGAGTTCCTGCTCACAAATCACTCATGAAATCTCTTGCTTCCAGCAGACCTGGCATGACCAGACCTGCCTATTTCCTCCACATCCCAACCCTGGCTACCACATTGCTATTCTGCGTTTCTAGGAGTTCAACTTTTTTTTTTTCCAATATTTCACATATAAGGGATATAATGCAGTACTTCTGTTTCTGTCTGGTTTATTTTCCCGATTCTCAATTTTCTTCTAATGCAGATGGCTAGTAAGGAAAGTATCCATAATCAATAAAGCATATGTGAACCCACTATTCTGGTGGTGCTGCTATTCTTCTGTGGGCAACAGCATCATATGCACCTCTCTTTAGGGCATGCACAGGGAATGCAGGGTCAGAGAATGTAGGTAGCTCGTCTTATCACATCAGCAGGGCAATTGAACACTGTGACTTCCAGAAACGATACACAAGCCAAATAGCTGTCATTTCACAAGAACTTAAAATCCGAATGACAGAGATAGTTTACATTTAAGGTAAATCAAGAAAAAATAGCAACGGGATTAAGATGGTGGGATAGAAGGCCTGGCGCTCACGTTCTCTCACAAAAACAACAGAATTACAACCAAATGCTGAACAACCTTCAAATGGGCTGGAAACGTTCAAAGAGATATCCTACTCCAGAAGACAAAGAGGTGGTCACATCATGATGGTAGGAGGGGCAATTACCTGATAGAAGCAACACCATACTTGCTGGGTGGGAGGACCCCCAGACTGGAAAGTAACTGTATCACAGAGACTCGTCTACAGGAGTGAGAGTTCTGAGCCCCACATTAGGTCCCCATGCCTAGGGATCTGACGTAGGGAGAAAGAGCCCCCAGAGCATCTGGCATTGAAGGCCAGTGGGGCTTGTGTGCAGGAGCTCCATGGGACTGGGGGAAACGGAGGCCCCATTCTTGAAAGGCACACACAGACTTTCATGTGCACTGGGTCCCAGGGCAAAGCAGAGGCTCCAGGGGAAACTGGGTCTGACCTCATTGCAGTTCTTGGAGGATCACCTGGGAAAAATGGGGGTGACCATGGACCATTGTAGGGGAGGAACATAGGAGGCAAAGCTCTCAGAAATAGTCAACAGTGTGTGTTCCTCTATTTGGGGAAAATCTGGCCCCACCCATCAGAGCTGAGAAGCACCAGGCCAAACAATAATCCAGGTGGGATCACAGCCATGCCCGTCAGTAAACAGGCTGCCTAAAGGCCCCCCCCCAGGCACACAGCCACCTCTAATCTCACCCAGAGACAAAGCCCCACCCACCAGGGGGAGACAAATCTGCCCCACCTACCAGTGGGTAGGCACCAGACCCTCCCATCAAGGAGCCTACAGCAAGCCCCCTAACCAAGTTCAAGCACAAGGGGGGCAGACGCCAGAAGTAAGAGAGGCTACAAGTCTACTGTCTGCAAAAAGGACACCACACCGAAAACCTATACAAATGAAAAAGCAAAGAACTGTAACTCAGGTAAGGGAGCATGAAGAAATCCCAGGAAAACAGCTAAGTCATCAGGCGATTCTCAGCCTCCAGGAGAAAGACTTTAGACTGATGATGCTGAAGAGGATGAAAGACATTGGAAATAAACGGGAGGCAAAACTGATAATTTACAGCAAACGCTGAGCAAAGAAATACAAGATTTAAAACTCAGGCAAGCAGAGATGCAAAATACAATAACTGAAATAAAAAATTCACTAGAAGTAATCAACAGCAGAGTACACGAGGCAGAAGAATGAATAAGTGAGGTGGAGGGCAGTGTAGTGGAAATCACTGATGCAGAACAGGAAAGAGAATAAAGATCGAAAGGAAATGAAGACAGTCTAAGAGAATCCCGAGACAATGTTCAATGCACCAACATCTGGATTATAGGAGTGCCAGAAGGAGAAGAGAGAGAGAAAGGGACAGAAAAAAATATTTGAAGAGCTAATAGCTGAAAACGTCCCTACCGTGGGAAAGGAACCACTCACTCAAATCCAGAAAGCACAACGAGTACCATATACAATAAACCCAAGGAGGAACACCCCAAGACACATATTAATCAAACGAACCAAAATTAAAGACAAGGAGAAAATATTGAAAGCAGCCAGGGAGAAGAAACAAATACCAGACAAGGGAACCCCGATAAGGTTACTGGCAGATTTTTCAGCAGAATCTCTGCAGGCCAGAAGGGAGTGGCATCATGTACTTAAGGTGAAGAAAGGAAAAAACCTCCAGCCAAGATTACTTTACCCAGCAAGGCTCTCATTCAGATGTGAAGGAGAACTCAAAAGCTTCACCGATAAGCAAAAGCTAAGAGAATTCAGCACCACTAAACCAGCTTTACAACAAATACTACAGGAACTTCTCTAGGCAGAGCAGAAAAGGCCACAAGTAGAAACAAAAGGACCACAAATAACAAGGCTCGCCAGTAAAGGCATAAATACAGTACAGGTAGGAAATCACCCATGCTCAAACATGCTACCAAAATCAGAAAGCATGAGAAGACGAGGGTACACATGCAGGACACTGGAGATGCACCTGCAATTAAGAGACAAACAACTTAAAACAATCATATATATATATAGATACACTCCTCAATCAAAAAGGTCAGGGCAAGTGCAAACCAAAAACCTACAATTGATACACACACAAATAGGAAAATTCAACTCAAATACAACACTAAAGTCAGTAATCAAAGCACAAGAGGAGAGAACAAGAGAAGAAGGGGGGGGAAAAAGAGCAACAAAACTAATCCAAAACAGTGAATAAAATGCCAATGAGACCACACATACCAATAATTACCTTACCTGTAAATGGAGTAAATGCCCTAACCGAAAGACACAGACTGGCTGAATGGATACAAAAAGGAGATCCATATATATGCTGGGACACATACAATTTGAAACCGAGAGGATGGAAGAAATTATTCCATGCAAACAGGGATCAAAAGAAAGCTGGAGTAGCAGCACTCATATCAGACAAAATAGACCTTAACATAAAGAATACTCTAAGTGACAAAGAAGGACATTACATGATGATCAAAAGATCAATACCAGAAGAAGATATAACAATTGGAAATATATATAAGCACCCAACATAGGGTCACCACACTATATATATAAGGCAACTGCTAACAACCTTAAAAGGAGAAATCAACAATAACACAATAAGAGTGGGGGACTTTAACACCCCACTTACAGCAATGGACAGATCATCCGGACAGAACATCAACAGGCCCTAAAGGAAGCATTCGACCAGATGGACTTAATAGATATTTATAGGACTTTCCATCCCCAAAGCAACAGAATACACATTCTTCTCAAGTGCACATGGAACGTGCCCTGGGATTGATCAAATTCTGGGCCACAAATCAAGCCTTCCTAACTTTCAGAAAACTGAAACCATATCAAGCATCTTTTCCGACCACAATGCCATACAACTGGCAATCAACAACAAGAGAAAACCTGCAAAATACACAAACATGTGGAGACGAAACAACATGCTACTGAGCAACCAACGGATCACGGAGGAAATCAAAGAGGAAATTACAAAATACCCAGGAGCAAATGACAATGGAGACACGACACTCCAAAACCGATGGGATGCAGCAAAAGCCGTTCTAAGAGGCAAGTTTCCAGCAATCCAAGCCCACCTCAGGAAACAAGAAAAAGCTCAAAAAAACAGCCGAACTTTACACCTAAGGCAGCTACAGAGAGAAGAACAGACAAGACCTAAAGTTAGTAGAAGGAAAGAAATCAGAAAGATTGGAGCAGAAATCAATGAAATGGAAATGAAGAAAACCACACAGTAGATGCATGAAACTAAAAGCTGGTGCTTTGGAAAGATCAACAAAATTTAGAAGCTCTTAGCCAGACCTATCAAGAAGAAAAGAGAGAAGACTCAAATTAAGAAAATCAGAAATGAAAAGGGAGAAGTTACAACGGACATCACAGAAATACAAAAGATCATAGGAGACTACTCCATGCAACTATACGCCAATACACCAAAAAACTGAGAAGCAACGCACCAGTTCATAGAAAAGTGCAATCTTCCAAGTCTAAAGCAAGGTGAAATAGAAAAGATGAAGGGACCAATCACAAGCACTGAAATGGGAGCTGTGATTAAAAAACTTCCAACAAACAAACACCCAGGACCAGATGGCTTCTCAGGTGAATTCTATCAAACATTTAGAGAAGAGCTAACACCTATCTTTCTGAAACGATTCCAAAAAATTGCAGAGGAGGAACACTCCCAAACTCATTCTATGAGGCCACCATCACCCTGATACCAAAACCAGACAAAGATACCACATAAAAAAAGACAATTACAGGCCAATTTTACTGATGAGCATCAGTGCAAGAATCCTCAACAAAAGACTAGCAAACCAAATCCAACAATACATTAAGAGGATTGTATGTCTTGATCAAGTGGGATTTATCCCAGGGATGCAAGGATTCTTCAATATCCGCAAATCCATCAGTGCGATACACCCCATTGACAAACTGAGGAATGTAATCCACATGATCCTGTCAATAGACGCAGAAAAAGCCTTTGACAATATCCAACGCCCATTTCTGACAAAAACCCCTCAGAAAGTGGCCATAGAGGGAACCTACCTCAACATAATAAAGACCATATATGACACACTCAGAGCTAACATCATTCTCAATGGTGAAAAGCGGAAAGACTTCCCACTGAGATCAGGAACAAGACAAGGATGTCTGCTCTCGCCACTACACTTCAACATAGTTTTGGAAGTCCTAGCCATGGCAATCAGAGAAGAAAAAGAAGTAAAAGGAATCCAAATTGGAAAGGAAGATGTACAACCACCACTATGTGCAGATGACATGATACTATACCTGGAGAATCCTAAGGATGCTACCAGAAAACTATTAGAGCTCATCCATGAATTTGGCAAAGTTGCAGGATACAAAATCAATACACAGGAATCAAATGCATTTCTATGGACTAACAGTGGAAAATCAGAAAGAGAAATTAGGGAAACTATCCCATTAACCTTCACATCAAAAAAAAAATACCATACTGAGGAATAAACCTACCTAAACAGACAAAAGACCTGTAGTCTGAAAACATTAAGTCACTGATGAAAGAAATCAAAGATGACACAAACAGATGAAAGACATTCCATGCTCTTGGATTAGAAGCACCAATATGACCAAAATGATCATACCGCCCAAGGCAATCTACACATGCCATGCAATCCTGATCAAATTACCAAGGACATTTTTCACAGAACTTGAACCAAATAGTTCAATGTTTGTTTGGAAGCACAAAAGACCTAGAATAGCCAAAGACATCCTGAGAAAGAAAAATGGAGCTGGAGGAATCAGGCTTCCTGACTTCAGACTCTACTGCAAAGCTACAATCATCAAAACCATATGGCCCTGGCACAAAGACAGAAATATACATGGGTGGAAGAGGGGAGAAAGCCCAGAGTTAAACCCATGCACCGACAGCCAACTAGGCTGTGACAAAGGAGGCAAGAATATACAATGGAGAAAAGACAGCCCCTTCAAGAAGTGGTGCTGGGAAAACTAGTGACAGCCACATGGAAAAGAAGGAAATTAGAACCCTTCCTAACACCATACACAAATATAAACTCAAAATGGATTAAAGACCTAAATGTAAGACTGAATACTCTAAACTCCTAGAGGAAAACACAGGCTACAGATTCTCCAACAGAAACCACAGCAGTATCTTCTCAGATCCACCACCTGGAGTGATGACAATAAAAAAAATAAACAAATGGCACGTAGTTAAACTTCAAACTTTCTGCACAGCAAAGGAAACCCTAAACAAAATGAAAAGACAACCCGCAGAATGGGAGAGAATCTTTGCAAATGCAGCAACTTACACGGGATTAATCTTCAAAAGTTATAAACACCTTCTGCAGCTCCATACCAAAAAACCAAAGAACAAACAAAAAACCCATCCAAAAAAAGGGCGGAAAATCTAAATACACCATTCTCCAAAGAAGACATTCAGATGGCCAAAAAACCGCATGAAAAGGTTTCAACATCACTCATGAAATGCAAATCACAACCGCTCTGAGGTCCCACCTTACACCAGCCAGAATGGCCATCCTCAAAATGTCTACAAACAATAAGTGCTGGAGAGGGTGTGGAGAAGAGGGAACCCTATTACGCTGTTGGTGGGAATGTGAATTGGTGCAACCAACCACTGTGGAAAACAGTATGCAGGTGCCTCAGAAAGCTAAAAATAGAGCTACCATTTGATGACCGGTATTTCCATTTTTGGCAATCCCACTCCTGGGCATCTACCCAGAGAAAACCATGACGCGAAAAGATGCATGTATTCCAGTGTTTATTGAGCACTATATGCAATAGCCAAGACGTGGAAACAACTTAAATGCCCATCAGCAGAGGAGTGGATAAAGATTTGGTACATATACTCAATGGAATATGGCTCAGCCATTCAAAGGTAAGAAATAGCAGCATTTGTAACAACATGGATGGACCTAGAAATTATCATTCTACGTGAGGTTAGCCAGACAGTGAGGCACCAACATCCTATGCTATCACTTACATGTGGAATCTTAAAGAAAGGACACAATGACTTTCTTTGCAGAACAGATACTGACTCACAGACTTTGGAAAACTTATGGTTTCCAAAGGAGACCGTTGGGGGTGGGGGGGAGGCGCTGGGGGTTTAGGATGGAAATGCTATAAAATTGGGTTGTGATGACTGTTGTACAACTATAAATGCAAAAAAAGCCATTGAGTAATGTTAAAAATATTTTTTAAAAAGCAAAAAGATCAGGACAAATCTCTCAAACTGGATTTCGCTTGTGGGATTCCATCACATAAAACTTTTGTACATTCTGTGAACTACATTAGCTGTTTAAGTATTGACTATGACTTTTTTTTTTCTAAATTGACAAGAGAAAAGTAATGTGGGCATGTTCTCAACTTGCTTCAAGGATGAACATGAATTATTTGCATCAAGACACGCCTACTATGGGTGGAAAGGGATACTTGTAAAGCAATGCTTTGTTGTATGCAAGGAATTTTGTCCTATCTGCCACTTTCCTCATGGCAAGCTGTAGGACATTTTATACAACGGCATAAAGGATATCACATATTGAAACCAACCCTCCAACGAACATTGCATGCTATGCACTAAGGTTCTGTGCCGTTTCAGAAAATTAAAGCTTCAAAATGTTAAGGGTGATGATTTCACACTCAGCTTTCTCTTGAAATACAACCCACCCTTCTAAGTGTTCAGACAGCAAGCAGGCTAGATCAAGGACAAAAATCATATACGTTCTGGAACTCATTAAGGATTTGTGGGCACAGGGAAATCCACTAGCTGGATTTCCACGTAAGGACGGGCGCTTCTTTGGTAAGAAAGGACACGTGGACTGTCTTATCTGTGGCAGAGCACAGACAGAACCGACATTTCCTCAAAACCCTACACAATGAGAACTGTCGTCATCATCATCGTTATCATTATTTGGTCTTTTTGGGGCCACAGCTGTGGCATAAGGAAATTACCAGGCTAGGGGTCGAATCAGAGCTTCCGCCACTGGCCTAGACCACAGCCACAGCAACGCCAGATCCGAGCTGCATCGGCCACCTATGTATACCACAGCTCATGGCAATACTGGATCCTTAACCCACTGAGCCAGGCCAGAGAGCGAACCTGCATCCTCAGGGGTGCTAGTCAGATTCATTTCTGCTGAGCCACAACAGGAACTCCGAGTACTAGTAGTTTTTCTACGTTCTAGATACAGAAACAGAGGCATGAAAAGATGTACTCATTTGTCCAAGGTCACACTCAAGATTAGAGGTACAGGTAGGCTCTCCACCCCATTAGCTGGGCCCCATCATCCAGCCTGAGCCCCTCCGCTGTGCTGCTCCTTTTGTCATTGGTGACCCTAACCCAGCACCCAGAGAAACACTTCCATGCAGACGGATGCCATATACCCACGGAGGTATGTGGAATAATTGGCCAGCACAGAGATCTCTATTCCACGTTCTGCAGTGATCTATGTGGAAAAAGACTCTGAGAGAGGATGGATGTGTGTACATATAGGACTGGGTCACTTTGTTGTACAGCAGAAATCATCACAAGCTTGTAACCTAAAATGTAAAAAAAAAAAGATTGACGCCAGTGCTCCTGGACCTTTTTCCTTCTATCTGACCCCAAAGGGTGTGAGAAGATGGATGTCTCTTATCTCAAATAGCAGCAAAGATAACAACTGCAGAGTCAAGGAAGTGTCACCAGCAAAGTCCACGAACAAGTCTCAGGGGAATAGAAATTGAATCTGAGGGATAAAGTCTAAGCTTTTTTTTCCTTTGTGCTTGCTTCCTTCAGTCTCCCTTGCTCACAGGGTGCCCCCAGCAGAGGCCTCACGCATGGTGCTTTGACTGCGGTGCACACGGCCTCAATCCAAGATGGCAGCATCTGCAGGGCTGTGTGCAGAGACGCGGCACCTGGCACTGTCATCTGGAGTTGTGAGCAACATGCCTGTGCCAGACCCTGGAGAGCTCCGCCCCCTCCCTGCTGCCTGGAACCCTATGAAGCAGCCCCGCCCACAGCTTGTCAGGGAGCCAGTGTGCTCTAGAGCTAGAGCTCTCACCTGTCCAGTCTCTGATGGAACAGTAATCCTTTTCCTTGCTTCTAAACCAAACTCGTTCACTTTCTATGGGCACCAGCGATCCGAGGCACAGGGACGCTTATTGGGGACTGACTTGGGAGGGCTGTAACAGAAGAGTAGGAAGAAATCCTTGGTTACCTGGCACAAGAACACTTTTTTCCAGCGGGGGAAACCATCTGGAGAGTTTAAGGGACTGGTGTAGGCGTTCCCACTGTGGCTCAGTGGGTTAAGAACCCCACATAGTGTCCATGCGAAAGCGAGTCCAATCCCTGGCCTACCTCAGTGGGTTAAGGACCCAACGTTGCCATGAGCTGTGGTGTAGGTCACAGATGCCGCTTGGACCGGGCATTGCTGTGGCTGTGGCATAGGCGAGCAGCCCCAGCTCCAATTCCACCCCTAGCCTGGGAACTTCCATGTGCTTCAGGTGGGCCCTAAAAGGAAAAAGTAATACAACGAGAGAGCAAGAGAGAGAGAGAGACGAGTTTAAGGGTTTAACGTACAAGGATAGTAGAGACTCTTGAATCTTTGGATGGACTGAGTGTTGGGGCTGAAGAAGACAGAGGACCAGGGGCCGGCTCTGGGTGGGACACAGAAGGACTCTACTCTTGTGTTGTAGACAGATTTTGTGAGCTATGGACCCTTCAGGGGCCAAGGGGATCCACTAGGCTAATCATGACAGAACAGTTTCAATGACCTTGGAGAAAGTAATGGACAATTACAGTGACTTCAACCCCAGGAGACAAGATTCAGAATTAAAATGCTAGGGAATTCCCATCGTGGCTCAGTGGTTAATGAGCCCAACTAGTAACAATGAGGTTGCGGGTTCAAGCCCTGGCCCCGCTCAGTGGGTTAAGAATCTGGCATTGCCCTGAGCTGTGGTGTAGGTCGCTGACGCGGCTCAGATCTGGCGTTGCTGTGGCTTTGACGTAGGCCAGCAGCTGTAGCCCCGATTAGACCCCTAGCCTGGAAACCTCCATGTGCCATGGGTGTGGCCCTAAGAAGATGGAAAAAAAAAGAATTAATATTCTAGGGAAATCTGTGTAAACTTGTGCTGTGCTGGTCCAAGGACTGAAGGAGCATGCAAGCTTTTCTGACTTTCTCTCTAGACACTAGCTACCCCCATCCATCCCTGCTCCTCTGATTAGAGTCAATCCTTCCCTCATAACAAAAAAAGCTATCCATGCAAATTCCCATGTGGTGCAGTAGGTTCAGGATCCAGCATTGCTGCAGCTGTGGCACAGGTGGAAATCGCAGAGCAGGTGCAATTCCTGGCCCAGGAACTTCCACAGGCAGTGGTTGCAGCCAAAAGAAGGAGAAGAAGAAGAAACTATGGACTAACCTAGTAATCAAGGGTAAGAGCGATGAGGACAAGGACCCAGACAGTGTCAAACTTCCTTCCCTGGTCACTTCACATGGTGGAGTTGGGACTCAGACTGTCTTCTCTGTGCACACTTTGCCGAGGATGGTAGAGCCAGTGTTAATATGCAGTACTGAGTACCTTGGAGGAAAGGCTCTGGGTTTAGAGTCTATCTAAGTCAGCCACACTGAACCTCAGTTTTCTTCTCCATGAAAATGAGACTAAGAGGTTTCACCTGGTGGCACAGTGGGTTAATGATCCAGCATAGTGACTGCAATGGCTTGGGTCACTGCTGTGGTGTGGGTTTGATCCCTGGATCCAGAACATCCTCATGCCACAGGTGTGCCACACACACATCCAGGAGCCTGATGTGCCCGCCTTGAATCATTGTGGGGATTTTTTTTTTTTTAGCAGCACCCTCAAAATGCAGAAGTGCCCTGACCAGGGAACAAAGCAGGGCCACAGCAGTGACAATGCCACTCTTAACTTCTAGGCCATCAGGGAACTCTGGGGTGTCTATAGCCTCGGAATGAGCAGAGGAGAGGACACAGCTTATCCTAAGAAAAGGTGATTCCTAAGAGCTCTAGTCACTCCATCCACATGGTTTTCTGTTCCGTGTATGTGTAAGGAGAGAGATCAGATTCCGCGAATCAGACCCGAGTCATACCTTTCCTACCTCCTTCCTCTCTGGCAGGCACCTGAGAACAGGAAGGGGAGGAGGAAGGTGTTGCCTATGCAGTGGGGCCCTCTTTCCAGTATCTGACCTGTGGGTTTCACACAGCTTGGGTTTTAGAATAATGGCAGGGCCCACGGGGCAAAGAGCAGCCTAGTGTTTAGGGAAGCAAAACTCAGATGGCACCCTGGCAGCCTCCCAATGTTGCAGACAGAAGCTGCTCACTCTGCAGGAGACCCAGAGAGGAGAGGCTGGAGTTCATGAGAGCTAATACCCAACTCTTGCCCAGTGCAAGGTCCACATTGCAAACCTCAGCTTGGCATGAAGAAAACAGAGCTCAGTGCACTCTGCCAGACCCTGCTGAACAGACTGCACCAGAGGGAAGTTTCCGACTCGAGAGGTTGCTCCTCATCATTCGTTCCCACCAAGCTTTGGTGTGAAGACTGCTTTCCAGGTGAGATCTCATGCCAAAAAATAAAAATAAAATAATCATTGCTTTGTGACAGCCTCTCCACTCACATGCCAAGTCGAAATGTTCCTATTGTGTTATGCTCAGAATATGATGACCAGCATAGCTAAGGAAAAGGAAGAACTTCCGCTGAAGAAGCGTATATCTGGCACCTATTCTGTAAAAGGCACCTTGTTAGGTAGGTACGACGAAAAGTCCTTGTGGGTTTCTGATCTTAACTGATGAAGGAATAAGGAAAGATGTGGGCACTTTCTGGAGGCGGGCGGGTGAATGGAGCCCTTCATATGTGAGGACACGGTAAACGTTCCCATATTTAACCTTTCTGGTTACATTTTAAAGTAGGCAGCTTTCGTTGCCTCCGTGACGGATAAGAAGGTTGTTATACTTAAGGTCAGAGAGGAAATGAGTAGATGAAAAAGGACACGAATACAGACCAGATTTATTGGGGGGTTTTGTTTGTTTGTTTGCTTGTTTGTTGCTTTCTGGCTGCACCAGCGGCATAGGAAAGTTCCCAGACCAGGGACCAAACCCGTGTCACAGCAGCAAACCAAGCCACTGCAGTGACAACACCAGTTCCTTAACCCTCTGAGGCACAAGAGAACTCCAGACCAGATTTATTGTTTATTTAAAGTGTATAATGAACATATTTACTCTCAACAGTTCACCCATACGGCTACCACCACAATCTATGTGTTTCTGTTCTCTTCCTCTCTCTCTACTCATTTCTTCTTTTCTGGGGGGGGTGGGGGTTAGGACCATCCCGGTAGCATATGGAAGTTCCCAGGCTAGGGCTTGAATTGCAGCTGTAGCTGCCGGCCTGTGCCACAGCCACAGCAACTCGGGATCCAAGTCTCATCGGCTCACAGGAACGCCAAATCCTTAACCCACGGAGCGAGGTCAGGGATCAAACCTGAGCCCTCACGGATACTGGTCGGTTTCATTACTGCCGATCCACAGTGGGAACTCCCTGTCTGTGTTCTCTTTTCCATTTGTGCTTACAGAGTTTCCTTGTAGCTCAGCAGGTTAAGGATCTGGCATTGTCACCGCTGTGGTTTAGGTCACTGCTATGGCCTGGGTTCTATTCCTGGGCCAGGAATTTTCATATGTTGAAGGTGGGCCCCAAAAACATTTTATGGTTTTATATATATATATGGTATATGCACTGTTTTGTGTCCTATGTGATCTCATTCTATTTTAACACTTTCCCATGTGTCCACACGTCTAGGAATTACGTCAGTGTCATGGAGTTGCATCATATATCACATTTCTTTTCCCAGTTACTAGACACTGGGATTTTGTTCAGCCCATACTTACTTATGCTTTATCAAATTCTGCTGAGCGTTACTCCTTTGACTCGTGTTCTTTGGATTAATTTCTCTTTCTGGGAATGACTAGGTCAAAGTTCTGCATTTCCCTCCCAAGGACACCACCTGTTGCCCAATTCTGGCAGCTCAAAGAATGTCCAGTTTCCTAGGAACATCAGGCTCCGGGGCTTTCAATCTACCTTATGTCTGAGGCACCATGCTGGCTTGTCGGTTTGTGGGCGCATCCTTGGAGGGTGGTTTCAAAACCTGTACTTTTCAGGAAATGTGGTAACATGACACCCCACCAATTGGATATGCATCTCTACATTGCATCTGAAACTTAGGTCACTTCCCCGTGAGTGGCCTCTAGATAAAAGGTAAGATTGGCCTTCAGGAATTCTACACTTTGTACAGTCTGAAGACCCTCAAACACACGGCAAGGGTATCTCTACCTTGGTCTGGACTCTTATTCCTGACACAACTTAGCACAAAGCAACTGAAAGTCTTTCCCAAGGCCAGCATATATTTATGCACTTGATGCATACACGTTGATAAGATTATCTCTCTATCTATCTTCTATCTATCTATCTATCTATCTATCTATCTATCTATCTATCTACCTACCTATCTGTCTATCTATGCCATCTATGGCTCTGAAAGTGGGAGTGTCTAGACAGACAGGTAAATCCAAGCTTCTCATACATTCAATCAATCACTACCCATTTATCGAAGGCATCCTATGTGCCAGATACTGTGATAAGCATCATAGAAAAGATAATAAATAAGATTGGTTGCCTGCCTTAGAGAAGCAATGGTCTAGGAAAATAAACTCTAACTCAATATAACAAGTTCTGTAGCGCCGATAGGCATAAACACTTCTGAGAGCAGAGAAGGACTAATTATTCTGCCTGAAGTAGGCCACCATAGAGGGAGCCACTGGGGCTGACAGGCCCTTCGGCTAGACTTGGAAGGATGAGTGGAAGCTGAGCTCAGCAGTGAGGACTCAGGGAATGCCAGACGGGGAGGAAAAGGCAGGAAGGACCGAGGTGCTGCAGCAGACACCATGTTGAAGAACTGGCCTGTGGTCTTTGTGGTCAGGAGTAGCCTCAGAAAAGTGTACGGAGAGAGACCAGAGGCAGATGGTCAAGAAGGCCCCGTGTACATCTCCTTAAGTACATCTCAAGGAGATCAGCAGCTGTGGGTCAGGTGAGTCAGAGCCTTTGTGGTCTGGCTGAGTCCGTCCTCCTTCTCCATTCTGAAGGAGACACAAGGGGCTATTAAGCACCTGCTGTTCTTGGAGTTCCCGTGGTGGCTGAGCGGCGAGGAACCTGACTAGTATCCATGAGGACATGGGTTGGATCCCTGGCCTTGCTCAGTGGGTTAAGGAGAAGGCACTGCCGTGAGCTGTGCCATAGGTTGCATATTTGGCTTGGGTCTGGCAAAGCTGTGGTTGTAGTGTGGGCCGGAGGCTACAGCTCCAATTCGACCCCTAGCCTGGGAACTTCCATGTGCTGCAGGTGAAGCTCTCTTTCAAAAAAAAATAGCATCTGCTGTTCTCGTTTAGTGATTGACAAAGTTCTGGGAAGGAGACAGGGGGACACCCACAGGGAAAACTTGGAACATTGACCAGTCCACACATTGCACAACATGTTAAAGCGCCAGGATCCAAAAATCTAGGGAGTGAAGTCTTTGTAAGCTTGACATGTTTTTCCATAGAAAGAAACTAATAATGGCTGCATTTCTGCAAATCTAAATCTTTTCCAACCATCCTGAAGAGCCAGTAGTCCTGAGCAGTTAAGCTGAAAAGGAAGATCCCTGAGTCCTGGGAAGTCAAAGCAAACCGAGAGCAGAGTCGGAACGGATGCCCTAGGGCTGAACACCTAATTTTGGCAAAGACTTGTAGCCAAAGATCCTTGGAACACACCTGTAATCCACCAAAGTCGGGTTTACTGTCTGTTGCAATGAGAGAGAGAGCACACCGCCAGGGAAATGCAGCGCATCTCAGTAAGAGTGTGTCGGGAGGGACCTGCCTGGTAGGCGATTTGGGGGAGGGTTCAAGGACACCTGGGTTTGGTCTGGCTTGGATACTGCCAGGAAGCCTTGCACTTCTGTTTAATACTTTCATCTATGGAGCAGAAAGGGAAGAGTAGAGGCAAGATGTAGCAGCCGCTTGTTAACTGGAGAGAGGAGTATTTGGCCAGATCTGCATGAGAGACAGTCTTCTTGTTTTCGTCTGTGTTCAAACATGATTGTGACCTTGCATGGTGTTGCTGTTCTGTGACAGGGCTATGTTTCAGGGGCTGATGTTTTTTCTTTCTTTGTCAAATTCAAGAAACACTTGTAAAGTGGAATGAGGACCTATTTTTGGTCGATGACCTGGGGAGCTGAAAGTAGCAGAGAGGCAAATAAGGACAGCTGACACTGACTTGCTTCCAACATGTACATTTTTCTACCAAGAAGTCCCCCTGACCGTTTAAAGCTTAAAAATCATTTGTTGAAAAGACTCTCCCATTTCCATGTGCTGGTCTAGGCATCTTTGTTGAAAAGCAGTTGACCGCAAATGCCCACCTACTTCTGGGCTCTCTATTGTATTTCATCGATTTATTTGTCTGTCCTTTATGCCGAGCCCATGATCACTCTGTCTTTCCAGTGAGCCTTGAAGTCACGTAGATTTTAGAATCAGCTTGACTTTCTACAAATGAAAGTGGGGGTGTTTCATTACTAGCTTGAATCTATAGATCAGTTTTGGGGAAAGATGGTGACCTATTAGCAAGGATGTGTCTTCTATTTTTTTTCTCTCCATGCTTCATTACAGATAGCTTTGATGGCTGTGTCTAGCTTCCTTCCTTTTGCCATGTCTTACATACTAGTTAAGCACATCCAGTTGTATTTTTCGCAGATGTTTTTGTCTTTTCTACAAGCTCGATGTGCATTTTCTTTATATCCTCCATATTCTCCTCATTATGCTCATGTGTTCCTCTATCTTCTCATATGAGGTGGAAGTTAATAACTATTTAAGACCTTGTCTACAGGTTCCAACATCTCCACAGTTACCTATATTTATTTTTATTAAAAAATACTTTTTTTTGGCTGCACTTGCAGGTTGCTGAAGTTCCCAGGCCAGGGAGCAAAACTGCCCTACAACAGTGACCTGAACCACAGCAGTGCAAGGCTTCACCCTGAAAAACTGAGCAACTAGGACATCCCTTTTTCTTTTTAGATGAGGAGAAACTTTATTTGCAAGGATTACTGCACTAGGGGGAGAGGTGCTACTGCATAAAGAAAACTATTCCATCACATAGTGTGTGCAAATGTCTCTCCTGGTCTCATTTTACTGATGTGTGTTTTCCTATTTTCTTGGGGTTTTATGTGGTTAACATGTTTTATTGACGAGTAGACCATTTGAATTATTTACTCTTTGTTATGGATTTTTTTTATACTTATATATGGTGTTGTCTTTTGTTCTGGTGCATGGCTAAGTTACTGGAATCAATTGATTATTTCAAGACTTGCTTTAACAAGTGTGAAGGTGGCTCTGGAGCAGCCAAGGCTGATTTCACCCCCAGCTAAGCCTGAGCGTCTACCCAAAGCCCTATGTTTATAGGTTCCTTCCATTCCATCTCATGAGAACACAAATTTTCTCCGTCTTGGGTGAGCAACAGCAATTCCCTACCTACTCACTCTCTTTCCAGTGATTCTTTCAATAGGCGAAAGGCTGAGGTGGTTTCCCCTTGGAGAGATCAATCTGAACCAAAGAATTTAGGAGATTGCTCTTCCCCAAGAATTCTCCAGAGGTCCCTGTCCTCCCTTGCTGTATCTCCACCCTGGTCTCCCCAAACTCCAGTCTCTTTATGCACAAGTTGGTGAGCTCCCATGATCTGTCAATTTGCATTTCCCTGAGCTGCAGCCTTCAAACAATAAGTTGATTCCATCTCAAGTGCCCCATTTCCCATTTCTCTGTTCTCAGGATCATAGTACTCTGCTGCCTGATGTCCAACATGGGAGAACTGTTGTTTCATTTACTTTGTTTCGTTTTGTCATTGGTTTAAGTGGGAAGGCAAATAATCTAGATCCTATTACTATACCTTGGCCAGAAACAGAAGTATCTTTGCTGCTCTAAACACAAAGTTTACCAGTCCTGGAGTGTAGCATCTCGGGCATGGCCGGGTTTTTATTTTATCTCTTTTCTTTTTCTTTCTTTTTAGGGCGGCACCCATGCATATGGAAGTTCCTGGGCTAGGGGTCAAATCAGAGCTGCATTTGCAGGCCTTTGCTCCACGCCATAGCATGCAGAATCTGAGCCACATCTGCAAACTACACCATAGCTTGCAGCAACACCAGATCCTACTCATGAGCGAGGCTGGGATGACCCCTCATCCTCACACAGACAACAGCAGGTCCTTCACCCACTCTGCCACATGACAGGAACTCCTCTGCATATTGGTGCAGGCTTTAACACAATATCTTCTCAAAATACCTCTTTGGAGTGGTTCATTACAAAGTAACTTTGTCCTCCTTCCAAATCACAGTTCCAAATCAGAACCCTGTGACACAGCCTCTTCTCTTCTTTTTTTCAAGTCGATAGGATTTTATGGGCCTTTTGGCAATCCCAATTTGATGCGTGCAGTGGTCAAATATGTACAAATGCTATTTTTCAACTACCTAATAATTAGACAATATGTACTACAGTCCAAGGTGAGTCTTAGGGATGGGGTAAAGAAAGGTGAGGCTCAGTGATACGGTGAGAGTAGCAGCCTAAATATGGCTTGGCACTTAAACAGAGAAGCAGATTTACTGTTTGTGGTTTTAAACCATGTCAAAGTGCCCCTATATGCAAAATGTGCATCAAACTATCATGCAATAGGAGTTCCTCGCTGTGCTCAGCAAAATGAGCCCAACTAGTATCCATGATCGTGGGTGCAATCCTGGCCCTGCTCAGTGGGTTAAGGATCTGGCGTTTACATTAGCTGCCGTGTAGGTCGCAGACAGGGTTCGATCTGGTTTGCTGTGGCTTTGGCATAGACTGTCGCCTGCATCTCTGATTCGACCCTACCTGGGAACTTCCATGATGCCTGCATGCAGCCCTAAAAAGACAAAAGTGGAAAAAACATAATCATTCAATATATAGCACTTTAACCCCAAGGAGGGAGAAGGAAAAGGAGAAAAGAGAACTAGAACATACCCTCACACCATGCACAAAAATAACTCCACATGGCTGAAAGACTTCAATATACGACAGGACACCATCAAACTCCTAGAAGAAAAACCGCACAACATCTCTGACATCAACATCATGAATATTTTCTCAGTCAGTCTCCAAGCATAGAAATGAGAGCAAAATACTCCAGTGGCCCTCATCAATGAAAAGCTTTTGCACAGCAAAGGAAACCCAAAAGAAACAAAAAACAACTTACAGAATGGGAGAAAATGTTTCAAATGATGCATGGACAAGGGCTTAATCTCTAG
>NC_062547.1:15791431-15969232 GCF_016906955.1 Phacochoerus africanus | reverse complement strand
CTAATTTCGCCTTCTCAGGCAAAGTAAAAAATAAATTAAAATAAAAAATAAGTGGAAATACTCAAACTTACATGATTTTGATAGCAAAGAAAACCAAAACAACAATGAAAAGAGAAATCTTACCAAACTGGGAGAGATTTTGCAAATGATGCTGTCTATAACTCCCCAATGTCCTCCTTCACTGTCAGTGGTGAATGGCAAACTGGTTGCATCCAATATGGAAAAGAGCATGACGTTTCCTTAAAAAACTAATATACTACCATACGATCAGCAATCCTACTTTTCAGACATATAACCTGGACAAAGATATATAATTCAAAAAGATACAATGCACCCTTATGGCCACAGGAACACTATCACAACAAGCCAAGACACAGGAACACCTTAAGGTCCATCAACAATGAATGGCTAAATAAGAAAGGTGTGGTACACAAAACAACCACAACCGCAGTGACTACTACCACGCCATAAAAGAAGATAAAATAATGCCATTGTCCAACATGGGGGGATCTTGAGATATCATGCAAGTGATATAAATCGAGAGAAAAACAAAAAATCATATGGTTACAATTATAAATGAAATCTAAAATAGGACCACGAATTTATCTACAAAACAGAACAGACGCACAGACATAAGAACAGACTTAGGATTGTTAACATGACAGATGGGGTAGGTGGAGGAAAGAAGATCAGGGGTATGTGGTTTAGCAGATTCAATATAAATACCAATTGTACCATCAAAGTTCCTCAGTCCTGTCTCACCTTAACAAAGCATTGGAAAGCAGACCTCTAAAAAGTTTAAAGTGAAAGCACATTTTCAGAGAGGGAGAGAGAGAGCTTGCATGCAGGTTAGAAAAAAGAGCCCAACTCATTCTGTGAGAGTCTTACATCCCACAAATGACCGAGTGGAGACCCTGTTGACATCTTCTGTTGCGTTTGGACAGGATCCCTTATTTGCATGGGAAGGTACAGAGCGGAAGGGTGGAAGCACCATGGGAACCTACTTCCAGAAGGGATCCTAGAGTGAGCAGCCCAGGCTGGTCAAGGTAGGGGAAGGGGCATACAATGACACCTGGCAGGGACTTTTGGGGTTAGTCTACCTTGAAGGGGAATTGAAGCCTGTAACAGAATAGAAGCCAAAACAAAACAAAACAAAAAACAAAAACAAGATCTTACATATAAAACAGGGAAAGTGTATCAATACCAGCATCATGGAAAGCAAACAAAAAAACAAATAACTTATCACCCAGAATATCTGAAAGAAAAATAATACAAAGTGATAAGAATGTGGAAGCAATATTTGTGTGGACTGTGAACTCCCTTCTTGCTTGAGATTCTCTCCCATGTGTAAGGCTGCCTAATGTTCCATACTGACCATTAAAGGGTCCCAGAGATAAAACTATTGGATCTCATTTGAGTGTCTGTTTATTTTCCACAGTTCTCAAATAAATGTGAAAACTTTTGGATCTGGATTCCAGGACTTTAGATGGTTGCCATTCATTTATGCCCTCACTCTAACTCTTAAGAAATAAGTAACAGGTTTCCAGAGAAAACTTTACACACTTCTTAAGAACACCAATTTTCTCTCTGAAATGAGTTTAACTTTATCCCAGGTCACACGCTGGAAGTCTGCCACCTGGCTATTTACACGACATTCAGCTTTCTCAGAAACCCAGGTTCAAGAGCAGAAAGGCGGACTCATTTGTGGTTGCAAGTGCAGGCAATACAATTCCCCACTCAAGAACGAGTGTTGCTCTATCATGTCGTCCTCCCCGCTATCTGCTTCTTAGACAAAGCCCTTCATCAAAAGAGATAATTAACTCCTGGGAGAGGAAATAGCAGCTAAAAACAAGATGCAGGAACCTTTGTGGAAAGCTCTTTCAATAGGCATGCCTTCAGGAGAAAATGTCATTTCTTCTTTACTGGACGCAGCAATATCCAACAAGAGTGGAAAGACCAACCTGAATGGTTACACCACACACTCTGCCTCCTGCCTATGGAACCAGAGCCAGCTAGAGAAGTCACTTCTCCGTAGTGTCCAGATGAATTCATTCTAAATTTAAGCCCAGATTTTCTGTGAAAACTATTCAAGGATTTAGGCCAAGAAGGAGAGATTTGGACTTACTATGTTCTTTTCTGTTGTGATGTTGAATTATCGAATGGTCTGTTTTTGAGTGTGTCCTATCTTTCATATTGAAAGGTACTTATCCCAAAGGAGGACAATGAAGGTGGTATTAATTCTGAACACCTCATCAATACCATAATATCATCAAGAACACAGGTAAGTTTTCCAAAAGAGCTGGTGCTTATTAAATTTGTTACTTTTTATATTAGGAATCATTATATCTCAACACTTTTGAAACCAGTTAATACATCATTTCATCTTCCCCCATTCTTCAAAAGATACTTGGTAATACCATTAACCTAATTTGACAGATAAAATTTGAGGTTCATAGAGATTAAAAATTTTGTAGGATCCAGCTCTCTAATACCCATATATCCCTCTTTGCCAGGAGATACTTTTTGAATAAGACTAATCATGAGAATAAAAAACAGAATTTAATACACTTCACACAAAAAAATACATACACAGACTAAAAGATATTAATTCATCACCCATTTATTCCAATCAGGAACATGGGGAATTCTTCCCCAGATCAAATGCTATGTCTCTGTGACGTCTTTAAAAGGAAAACTGGAGATGTTTCTTCTAGGTTATTGGACGGTTAAATATTTCTCTGTGTCTTTGCTCAAAATGTCAAGTCTTCCAAGTTTTAGGGGCACAGTAAAAAAAAATGTGGTCACGGTCCTTGGTGTGTCCACAGCAGGGTAGTGAATTGTTCATAGATGTTTCCTCAGTCAACACTCATAAGAGTGCATGGATGCACATTATCACTCTCATTTGGTATTGAGGAAACAGGGGTGTAAGGGGCCAAGAAATGCACCCCAGATCAGAGCGAAGCTGAACGTGCAGAAAGGCAAGTTCTAAGCTGGTGTCTTTGGAGTCTCAAACCAATATTCTCAACCAACTGGGACTGTCATTTCAACATTCTGCTAAAGAGTCTGTGGGCTTTTCATGCTTTGCAGGGAGACTGGGGAGGAAGTAAATGGGGATGAAGTCCGGACAAAGACAAAATGGACCTTTAAAGAAAGTAGTACTGCACAGTTATAAACATGTCTATCAATGAAATTGCTTCACATACACTTGCAAGAAGTATTAGAGCAATCAAATATTATGGTCATGTCAAAAGCAGCTTATGAAGCCACACTGTATGTTATCTAATAATAAATGACATTTTAAGAATAAGGAGACAGAAAGGGTAAGATGTATAATCTGAACTGATCTTAAATCTGCCCTTTATTAGGTGCTTGATTTGGGGGGAAGATTCTAACTTCTCTATGCTTCTACCCCCTATGTTCAAATAAGGATTAAAATGGTAGTGGCAATCCTCTTACAGGTTTGTAACAAGGATAAATAATCAATGTCCTAAAAACACTTAGAGTACAGTAAATGTTCATTTTTTTTAATTTTATGGAAGAAGAATTGGTTGAAATTGCTTTAGTTAATATCTCATTAGTATTACTATTAACATTAGTTTAAGAGATTCATGTAATGAGAGAAACAATACCCCGCAGAGGATGCTATATGCATGTCCATGGAAATCAATCACTAAAAGTAATATTAGCTATTTTAAAGTTATTGGATTTTGGAACCCCATTTATTGATTCTATTTCAAACAACTGTATTTTTCCATAACTTTCCCTTACCAATGCCATGGTATTTAATATCAACTATATAAACAGCCTGATAATGAAATTCCATTCCTGGCTCCCATTCCATCCTGAATCTCAGCCACTCATCCAAGTCAGACAAATATATTTACTAGAGTGCACACAAGATTCTCCCTTTTTAAAAATGCATCTTCGTACTTACACCATCTCATATTCTTAAACTTGCATAACATGCTGTGCACTCATATTTGAGTCATCTTCAGCAGATTGGAACATTTATTTTCCTATCTCAATAAATCTTATACGAATTTAGAATCCAGTAGAATCTAGGCATTGTTATTTATTAGATAGAGAGACTTGCTAAACTCAAGGCGGAGCTAGAAAGGGGACTTTTTTTTCAGGTAATTGGTTAACAACAACATGAGATACAAGGAGAATAGGAACAATGTGACGGAGTTTGTTTACTGGGACTCACACAGAATCCAGAGATGCCGAAAGTCGTATCATGTGGTTTTGATTATCTACATCATCTTCTGGGAGGAAATGTGCTCACCATGGCACCATCACTACCAGCCCATTGCTGAAGTCCCCATGTACTTCTTCCTGGCCCATCTCTCTTTTATTGATGCTTGCTACTGTGTCAGATGCCTAAATCATTGCAGATTCCCATGAAAGAAAACCAGCCTTTCAATGAATGCATGACCCAGATCTTTGGGGAACATTTCTTTGCAGGCGCTGATAACATTGTGCTTACTTCGATGGCCTATGACCGCTATGTGGCCATCTGCAAGCCCTTGCATTATACAACTATCATGGATTGGCAGCTGTGTTGGCTGTTAGTGGGAGTGTCATGGGTAGGAGGCTTTCTTCACGCAACCATACAGATCCTCTTCATCTCCAGACTACCCTTTGTGGTCCTAATGTCATGATCACTCTTATGTGTGATCTGAACCCTTGGGATCTTGCCTGCACTGATCACCACACTCTAGGGCTCTTGTTGCTGCCAACAGTGGTTTCATCTGCCTGTTAACTTCCTCCTCTTGATTGGCTCATACAGCATTCTGCACTTCTACGGACCAGAGATTAGAGGCAAGGCAAAAAGCCCTCTTACCTGTGTCTCTCACATCACAGTGATCGTTCTTATTCTTTGTCTCCAGCATATTTGGTACATGAGACCATCAGCTAATTTACCTGGTGATAAAGCAGTTGCTGTGTCTAACTCTATGATAGCTCCCTGTTAAATCCCTTAATCTATACCCTGAGAAACTCTGAGATGAAAAATCCATTAGGATAATTTTGTAGTAGGAAAGTAGATTTCAAGTGATCACATAAAAATACATGAGCCCAATATTCATGCAACTGATGAAAAGGTCAAAAGGACTATATTGGTAATCTCAGTAAAGATATCTATGATATAACAACAACAACAACAACAAAATCTAACAACCATAGATTCTTACAAAAGGGAGAAGAAAAGAGAATCTAACAGAACTATCAAGAAGATAGCTTGAGCAGAAAAGAACCCGGCGTAGACCAGAAAAGATGCACCATTTAGAAAAGAGAGAAGAACCTCGCCTGGCATGACTCAGCACATTGAAAGGTTTACAGAAACTGGGAGCTGAGTTTACTAGATTCACATTGGTGTATGGATTTCATAAACTTTTGCCAATAGAGAAGAGAAAAATGAAATGAACGTTCGACATTTGGGGTGTTTCCATGTCTTGGCTTTTGTCCAATAGTACTTTAGCAATGAGATTCCTGCGTGTAGCACTGAGACACTATGGCTAGTTACATTCTGACACGAGCATGATAATGGGAGAAAAAAGAATGTATACATGTGTGTATATGGGTCACATACTGTACAGGAAAAAAAACATGTATTGGGGAAATGACAATTAGAAAAAAACTGCATCTGTATGCAGTAGTAAGTACAATAACAATCCGAAAGGTAGGGACTGTTATTATCCTCATTTACAGGTGAGTCAAACAAAAACAAAGGGGAAGATCCAAGAAAGAAAGAATGACATAGCAGTAAACCAAATTTACCGACCTCTAGACGATGTCTTTTTGTGGTTTTGCTTCCAAAACTACATTTTTATTAACAGACCCCATGTTTCTGCCTGGAACCCAAGTCATTTATGAAAATGAACAAGCAAGCCTATAATCACCAATAATTATTTTTTTCCTTACGTCCACACCAGGTTATTATCTGACTATGATATACAGCCAGGCAATTACTATAGAAAGAGGTAGCATAATTTACAAGTTAGCATTTACTCAGAAAGAGATGGAGCTGGACTAAATATTTACCCATCTTTCTATCTGGTAAGCACATACACACAAAATATACTCATATGAATTAGGTATATGTGTATATAATTAGTTATATTTAATTAAATATTTAAGCTATCTATTCATTATATATAGACTCATTACAGGTTATATTTAAGTGTTATACATATAAAGTACTATTTTAAACAACTATGTATTCATATATATGATAAATTTCTAAAGGTTTTATAATAACTCTGCTTTATTTTTATGTATCCGAGTTAGTGGTAATATGTTGACTGTAACACCGCCAGTATGTAACTATTTAGGAATATAAAAGCAGGACTATATAACCCCTAGTGTATAAGTAACAAATGTTACTCATTTCTAAATTATTTTAGCATTAGGAAAACTCCCCTATTGTTCATGTCACCCAACACAGGACTCATAAACCATCAGAAAGAGGCATGATTTAAATAAAAGACTATTGAATGTCAGACGAAATTATGTAAATAAACAACCCATGCTCTTAAACGTAGCTGTAACAGTAATTGAAATAGACAGAGCTGTTGCATGTAGATGTACTTATTAATAAGCATAAAATAATGATACAGTCACTGTAAGTCAGACAAAAGGTAGAGAGATCTCACCCATTCTGCAAACGATTAGCTTCTAGAGTCGTCTAGTGCCCGTCACTGGGTATGATGATACAGTCAGTTATATAACAGTAAATTAGGAGTGTAGGGGAATTTTTTGTACTATACTTCCCAATGGATTTGTAAGAAGAGATTAAAAAATGAGCTAGATTGCAGGTCAGGGAAACCAAACTAAACAAAAGAATTGCATTTTGTTTTTTTTTGTTACTCCTGTGTAAGCTTGAAATAAGAGAAAATAACTGAAACTTAATATACCATCCTAGAAAAAAATCAGAATAAAAACTTTTCTTTTATGTATTGACATTCACCCAGTTCTTTAGAAAGATTATCATCTTATGAACTTTGGTTGTTTTTGTGACTTTTATTTTTTGTAAAAAAAGTTTGCTTTCTGATAACATTTTATTACAAAAAGCAGTTTTAAAAACAGTAGCTTTGTCTACAAAAAAGAAATTTCAGTGTTAATATATTCCATTCATTTTTTGTCCTCTTTCATTCAACAACAAATATTTTGAGCCCAAGTAATGAACCATATACATTGATAACTGGGAGGTCAGGGGTAAATAAAGGAAATCCCAATGATGCTTTCATGGAGCTCAGATGCACTGAGGGGACCCCCTCCAAAAGAAAGCCAGACAATTACAACACACTTGGACACAGAAGTCAAGCTATCTCTTTTATGGTGAAACTAACATTGTCCAATCTGTCCCCTCTCATAACCAAAAAAATCACACCATATCCAGTGGGTCTCATTAGTTTTTGGAGGCAAGGTATTTTTCATTTCACACTACTGCTTCGACAGGTCTCAGGTGACTCAAAATAATGCTGGTTTTGAGTGGGGAACAGAAAAATAAAAAAGCTCTACAACAGGGCGGAGGATGCCATGTAAGCTTTTCTGCCACTTGGGACAAGTGATCCAGTAGGTCTCTGTTGTTTGATGGGTCAGTGGCAGATGGAGTCTTTGGCAAGCCTCCTGGGTGAACTGCCATGGAGGCCGTTAGGATCGTGGAGCAAAATCTTGTCATCCTTTTCAATACCTACGTCCTTTTGAGAAATAGCTCTTGACCTACTAGTGGGCCTTAACAAGAGACTGAATGCTTAACCATGGGCACACCAAGTCACTATGCAACCTGGGCTGCCCCTCATGAACTTGGAGGTATCTGACCCATCAATGCCATACTGTGGGTGGATTGCAGCAGTACCCCAGCCACAATGGATGTGCTATATATGAGACATGGCCTAAGTAGGACATGAAGTCAAGGTTACATGGATAAGTGGCAAAAAGGCCCATGGTCCCCACTCATACTACACTCTCTTCCCTCTCCATGCCTGTCCCTATGGAGTCATGGGGATTTGAAAATGATCAGTTGAAAGAGGAAGCAGAGAAACTTGGGACTTGTATATAGACAGTTCTACCATGATAACAGGCAATATCCTGAAAGGTGAGAGCTGAGCAGGACAGCACACTCTGGAGAATCCCTGAAGGTCAGAGGTGATGCAAATGCTCCCAAAGGGTACAACAATCAGTGCACCTGGTTGTTCACTTTGTTGGGTGAGAATTGTCTAGATCTGAAATATATGCTGACGCATGTGTTTGGACCAATGATTTGGTTGGATTGTTAAGGACGTGAAGGAAGGTGCCTGAAAGATTGGCCAAAAGCAGTTTGGTCTAGAATGAAAAACACTTAAGTCCAAGTCATTTACAACCCCTACCCACTTGGATGAGGCACACGAGGCAAGAATCTCAGCAATCTGGACAGGTCAGGAGTTAGGAGAGTAGAGCATTCCAGATACCTACTTGCAATGGCCCTAAAGACTTGGAAGTGCAACAGTTCATCCGAACTACATTTAAGTATAACTAGGTTATGTGGAAGAATTCAAGGGAGACCTGAAAAAAGGCATTCTTGCATGGACTATAAGAAGCAGCCTGAAAAAGAACTAACGGTAAGTAACTAAAGAACCTTTATGAAAGTCTGAATACACCAACAAAGCTTTTGCAGTTCAAGAAAAGAAATAACTTCAAGTAAGACATATGGTGTCCTACCCATCCTTAAGAATAAGAGTAACTGTGGAAATGTTAAATCATTATGCATATTACCTCACAGCTTGATTATGCAAAGTATAATTTGAGGGGTTCAGAACCACATAAAATTATTGAAAGCAAAACATTAAAGGTAGTTAACGAATTTGGGGAGCTTAAAATGCTAACAGTACTTAGGAATTCAGTCAGAAAGAACTGGTGCATGTGAATGAAGGGACCACTGGCAGACCTTGAGGATATTTAGTGAATAGAGACAGGACACTAGGCACAGCAAACAGGGGCTGTGAAGGTTCTTCTTTCCTTCCAAGAAAACTGCAAAGTCAGGGCACATGCTTTTTCCCAAGGAACGAGTTCCAGACAAACCTGTAGTTACCTTCAGAGAGAAAAAGGACCAATATCTCCAACCCTCCTTCCCCATCAATAGATAATTTTTACACTGAAAACTATGAAACTTGAACCCACAACCTCATGGTTCCTAAACGGATTTCTTTCAGCTGTGCCATGATGGGAACTCCCTGAAAACTATAAAACCTTTAAGGAAATTAATGAAGACCCATAAGTAGAAACAACTCCGACATTCTAGTGGGCCTTAACAAAAATATAATATTCTTAGTAGAAAATTCTTACTTAACAAGAGACTAAATGCTTAACCATGGGCCACCAAGTCACTAGGCAACCTGGGCTGCCCATCATGAACTTGGTGTAAGCTGGATTAAACAATTAGTATAATTAAGACAATAAGACACCACAAAATAACCAGTAGTTCAATGCAATTCCTTTGAAGATACTAATAGCTTTTTTTGGCATAAAGAAAAAGTTGATCCTAAAATTCACAAGGCACTTCACAGAACCCCAAAGAGCCAAACAGTCTTGAAAAATAAAAAACAAATTGGGAGGATTCACACTTTTGTACTAAAAGCTACAGTAATTAAAACAATGGTCTAGAATGAGAAGATAAAGAAAACTCAATTGGTATCAAACTGATATCAGAATATAAAAGAATAAATCAGAACATGACCTCACACCATATATGTAAATAACTCAAAACAGATCAAGGAACTAATATACAACTAAAAATATAATATTCTTAGTAGAAAATTCTTACTTAAAAATCATAGAGAGAAATCTTTTTGATCTTGGATTAACCGATGGTTCCTTAAACCTGGCAACAAAAGCATAAGTAGCAACAGGAAAAAAGAACTGGACTCCATCAAAATTGAAATCCCTTGTGAATCAAGGGACAGTATTCAGAAAGTGAAAGCCAGAGAACATTGTTGGTGAGAATGTAAAATAATGAAAAGCTGTGAGCACACAGTTGGTGTTCCTCTGAAGTTAAACATAGAATTGCCATATGACCTAGCATTTCCTCTCCTAATAAATACTCAAAAGTATTGCAAACAGCTGTTCAAGAAAATGTGTAGCAATGTTCATAGCAGCACCATTCACAGCAAAAATAACAACCCAAATTTCTCATAACTGATGAATGAATAAAGAACTTGTGGTATATCTATAAGATATATTATTAGGAGTTCCCGTTGTGGCGCAGTGGTTAACGAATCCGACTAGGAACCATGAGGTTGCAGGTTCCATCCCTGCCCTTGCTCAATGGGTTAACGATCCGGCATTGCTGTGAGCTGTGGTGTAGGTCGCAGACACAGCTTGGATCTGGCGTTGCTGTGGCTCTGGCGTAGGCTGGTGGCTACAGCTCCGATTGGACCCCTAGCCTGGGAACCTCCATATGCCGCGGGAGTGGCCCAAGGAAATGGCAAAAAGACAAAAAAAAAAGATATATTATTAACCCACTAAAAAAGAATGAATTTTACCTCAACTAAAAAAAAACACAAAGATTTTTTAAACGAATTAAGTTGGATTAACAACATATCTGAAATTCTGGGAAGCAGTAAATTCTATAAATGGAAATTTGAACCATTTCATAGATATAAAATATATATAGTATTAATATATAATATTTATTGCATATCACATATACACCTAGTACATATATGCATTAGAAAATAACATCTAATATGGTTTACCAAAAGTTTTGACATATAGAGAAAATAAACTAAGAATAAGAGAAAATTAAACAGAAAATAAGTTGAAGAGAGAAAATAATGATGTGAAAATAATCATTGAAAAAATAAAAGAGAAAAAAGAAAAATCAATGAAATAGAAAAAGGGATTCTGTGAAAACATCAATAAAGCTGACAAGGCCCTAGCAAGAATTATAAGGAGAGGTGGGGGTGAGAACGAGGAAAGAAAAGAGAGAACAAGGAAGAGACACAGTACCCATATGAAAAATGAAAGCACATATAGCACCACAGATTCAGATTCTATAGGTATTAACCAAATGGCAAGAAATATGAACACATTTGAGCCAGAAAATTGACAACTTTAAAACCAAAAGTTGGAGTTTCCGTTGTGGCTCAGCAGGTTAAGAACTTAACATAATGTCCATGAGGATGTGCGTTCAATGCCTGGTCTTGCCCAGTGTGTTAAGGATCTGGCATTTCTGCAAGCTATGCCATAGGTTGGTTGCCGAGGTGGCTTAGATCTGGTGTTGCTGTTGCTGTGGCACAGGCCTGCAGCAGCAGCTCCATTAAATCCCTAAACCAAGATCTTCCATATGCCCCAGATGTAGAAGTAAAAAGAAAAAAAAATCTACAGGCTCAATAAATTCAACTTCTGAATTCTACAAAATATTTTTAAATAAAAGAATACAAATTCTACATAAATTATTTCAGAAAATAGAGACCACTTAAGCACATCATTTCATAAAGCCAGTATTGCAAAAATGCCAAGTAACATAGCAAGAAAGAAAATGACAGATATCTCTTATGAACATAGAGTTTTTAAACAATCTACCAATAAATTACACATGTAAATTTATTTAATAATTATTCACCATAGGCACATGTAGGTTATATCAGCAATAAAACATTTTTTTAATATTCAAAAATAAATCAACCATATTCACTAAAGTAACAATTAAAGAGAAGAAATCATATGACCATTTAAACAGAAGCATACTAATTGCTACATTTCAAATTAGATTAAGAATAAAAATATATTTAGCAAATGAAGAGAAGAAGGGAGTTTACTCAACCTGATCAACAGCATGTGTATAAAACCTACAGCTACCATCATACCTAATGGTGAATTCTCTCTCAAGACTGGAAACGAGACAAGTCTGTCCCCTCCAATTTCTGTTCTGCATTGTACCCTAGTCTCCAACCATGGCAACAAGAAAAAGAAATAAAAGATACACAGTTGAGAAAAAATGATGTAATATTATAAAAGCATATTTTGAGGCAGATGGAATCTTTTTTTTTTTTTTTTGCATTTTTAGGGCCGGCCTTGCAGCATATGAGGTTCCCAGCCTAGAGGTTGAATCTGAGCTACAGCTGCTGGCCTATGTCACAGCCACAGCAACACAGGATGCGAGCTGTGTCTGTGACCTACACTACAGCTCACAACAATGCCAGATCCTTAACCCACTGAGCAAGGCCAGGGATCAAACCTGCAACCTCATCGTTACTAGTTGGATTCATTTCTGCTGAGCCACAATGGGAACTCAGGGATGGCATCATCTTATAGGTAAAAAATATTAAGGCCTCTACAAAAAAATCAAATAGACCTAATCAATTGATTTAATAAGGTACAGGATACAGTGTCAACACAAAATATTAAACATATTTCTATAAAACAATGAGTAAAACAAATTAGAAACATTTTATGTAAAATGTTATTAAAACATGAAATTTGAAGGATATATTTTAAACATAAATTCAAGATTTGCATGTGAAAATACTCAGAAGATATTCCTGAGAGAAAGTAGACATGTAAGTAAAGCTAGATATATGCCTTGTTGATAGATTAACAGACTCAATTTGTTTACCATATCAATTTCTACAATTTCAGTAAAATTCCAATAAATATCTCACAGGATATATGAACAAGAAATATACAATTGTAAAGGAAACTGGGATGGAAAATCACTCTCAAAAAAGAACACAGTTGGAGAAATCATTCTACCAAAATTTAGGACGTATTCTAATATTGCCATAAACCAGGCTATGTGGTATGGAAACAGAACAGAATGTTCATAAATAGATCTGTCTATGAATTTTTTAAAAGATATCAAGGTCATTCAAGGCAGAAAGAATAGACTTTTTTACAACAAAAGCTGGATCAACTGGATATCCATATGAGAAAAAAAAAACCATGAACCTCAACCACCACCTAACACTATCCACAAAAGTTAATGTAAAATCAGTCGGAGAACTAGGTCAAGCCTAAGCCTGGAAAAATCCTAGAAGAAATATTTTTGACCTCGAGGTAGATCAATGTTTTATATAAGACACAAGATAACTAAAAAATTGAAACTTTTCAATAGTTAAAATCTTTTGCTAATCAGGTATCACCTCTATTACAAATGAAAAAGTAATCCAAAGTCTAAGTGTATACATATATATATTCAAATATATATATATTCAAGTCAACATTGTCTGTGTATATATATACATATAAATTTATGAATAAACTTTTGTAGTTAAATATATTTTATATTAGATATATATAGCATATACATGACAAAATATGTATATCTAGATTATTTAAAAGCCCTTAAACAATTTAGTAATAAGAAACACAGAAATCTTATCATTAAATTGTGCAAAGCATTTGAAAAGACACTCCCGGGGGGGAAAAAAAAGATGTACAAAGATATACATTTTTTAAAATGTTCAACATTAGTCATCAGGGAAAGTGAACTAAAACTTCAACAGTGTGGAGTTCCCATCATGGCTTAGTGGTTAACAAATCTGACTAGGAACCATGAGGTATCAGGTTCAATCCCTAGCCTTGCTCAGTGGGTTAAGGATCTGGCATTGCCATGAACTGTGGTATAGGTTGCAGACACGGCTCAGATCCTGCATTGCTATTGCTCTGGTGTAGGTCGGCAGCTACAGCTCCAATTAGACCCCTAGCCTGGGAACCCCCATGTGCCATGGGAGTGGCCCTAGAAAAGGCAAAAAGATAAATAAATAAAATAAATAAAACCTAACAATGTGACACTGTATACCTCCCAGAATAAGTAAAAGGAAAAAAATAACACAAGAATAAGACAGTAAGTGATAAGAATGTGGAACACTTCTTGTCTTCAAATTTAAAACCCCCCTTCTTGTGCTTAAAATACCACTCCACACTTTTAAAATTAATTTTATTGAAGAATACTTGATTTACAATTTGTGTTAATGTCTTCTGTACACCAAAGTGACTCAGCTATCTCTCCACTGTCTAATGTCACCAACGTTTCCTTGATAATCATCACTTGGACCCCAGAGATGACTTATCTGAAGTCTTTTAGAGTTTCTGTTTACTTTTACAGTCCCATGATCAATGGGGGAAAAAAAGGTTTTGGTATCAAATACTTTAAAACTATAGCCATTACTGTTATATACCCTCACTGCTTTGGTTTTTAGGCAATAGATACTAGGTTTCCAGAAATGTCTTCATGTGCATAAAACAGAAGTTCTCTCTCTGACATAAGTACACATGTGTCACACTCCCCCATGCTAGAACTAGGCCATCACTGCTATTTAAAATCATTCAGATTTCTTGGAAACCCAGGTTCAAGTGAGAGAAAGGGGAATTACATGTTTTGGTTGCAAAGGCAAGGGAATACAGTTCCCCACTCAAGAATGAGTATTTTTCAAACATGTCTCTCCAGAAAACCAAGCTGGCTTCTAAGACAAGCCTTTCCATCAAGGAAGATAATTAACTCCTGGGAGAGAAAATAGCAGTTATAAAACAAGTTCCATGAACCTTTGTGAAAAGTCTTCAAAGAGCCATGCACTGCCAGTGTAAATGCCTTTTTTGTTGTTTGCTTATCCAGAGTAAGATCCATTAAGGGTGTAATGAACCATTTGATTGTTTTCATCACACACTCTGCCTGTTATCTATGGGACCAGAGCCACCTATACAAGATCATTTTTCCATAGTCTTCCATACAAAGCCATTTTAATTCAACTCCCAAATTTTCTGTGAAAACTATCTGAGGCTTTCGGCAGAGGGAAAGATTTCAACTTACTAAAAACAAAACCTTACTTTTCTACTGTTGACTTTATATTGAATTATCTAAACTTTCTCTTTCTCTGTGTGTCATATCTTGCATACTGAAAGGTATTTATCTCAAGAGGAGGTCAACTTGAAGATGGAATTATTTCTAAACACCCTCAAGCATCACTAAATTCCATCACTAAGCCCAGAAGGTAAGTTTTTCAATAGTGGCAATGGTTATTAATATTGTTACTTTACATATATGGTAATCATTACATTTCATCACTTTTCAAAGTTAGTAATATTTTATTTTCACCCCATTCTTCAAAAGATAGTTGATCAATAACATTAACAATTTGACAGATGAAAACTATGAGGCTCATAGAAATTAAGAAATGTGTATGATCCAGATCTCTAACAACAGATACCCTTCTTTAATGGTTAAAACTAATCCTGAGAATGAAAAGAAAATTTAAATATACTTCAAAAACAGAAAGAAATGACATAAATTTAAATGATATAATGTATGAATCATCACGTGAATATGAAAAACTCTTCCTGGAATCAACTGTTATGCATAATATGAGTCTCTGTGGCTTCTTGAAAAATAATTTTGGAGACCTTTCTTCTGCAGTTGATTGCACTGTTAAATGTTTCTCTGTATTATTGCTCAAAAATGTTAGTCCCTCCTACTCCTCAGTGCAAAAATATTCATAAAATAAAGAAGGTTCTTTGTGTGTCCACAAGAACATGTAAATATGTTCACACATGTTTCCTCAATAAATATTCATAACAGCTTGGGTGGACATTATTTTTCTCACTTGATATCAGAGGCAACAAGGATGTAAGGAGCCAGGATATATGCCCTAGATCAAGAAGCTGAAAGTGGGGAAAGGCAAGATTCTTATCTAATCTCTCTGATAATTCAAAACAGTGTATTTTACCACTGAGATCACCATTTTCAACATTTGCAGAAAAGTCTGTGGGATTATGCTTTGGAGGAGAATTTGGAAGAGAAGAAATGAGGATGAGGTAAAGACAAAGATAAAATGGACCTTCGGTGAAACCAGTACCACATTGTTATTAATATGGGGAGATTCCAATATGCTATACTGTGTGTATACTTATGTGTATGTGTATCTGTGTGACTTTTAATGAATTTGCTTCATATATACTTGTCTCTGAAGGATTAAGTAATTATAGTTATTATGGTCATATCAAAAGGAATTTACTCATTAAGCATTGTTTATTTTAACATAACAATCTAGCGCATGGGTTAAGAATTTACAGGGAAAAAGAGATCTAATCTTAGCACACTGATCTTTATTATTGGCTTGATCTTGGGAAGAATCTTTACTTCTCTATACTTCTATTTCCTGATGAATAAATTAAGTATAAAAATGATAGCAGTAATTGCTTCATAAGTTTCTAATGAGAATTACATAACCACATACTTGCCAAAACACTTGGAACAGTCAGCACTCATTAAGTTTCAGTTGATATGCTCATTATTATTACTACTAACACTAACATTTAGGATTGTTTCCCATGTACAAAATAGATGAAATAACACTATCCACACAGGTTGCTATCATGTGATGATGACAGCAATCAATTATTAAAATGACTTTTACCTCCTATTATAAAGTTACAAGAATTAGGTATCCTGTTTATCATTGCATTACAGGAGGTCCTGTATCCCTTCATTTCTTTCCCATCACAAATGCCCTGTTACACATTGTATCAAGTATTTATAACAGTGATATTTAGATTCCCTTCTCTGTCTTTCATCACCTTATAGAACCTCAGCCCACTTCATCCAAGACAAACAAACGTCTTGACTGGAGTTATATCCAACATTCCCTCTTTCTCCAATCCCCCTTCATCCTTCCACTGGTATGCTCAATTACCTTTCCTGGTTTCCCCTTTTCTAAAAATAAAAAGTCCTTAGCTTTGAATTCATAACCTATTCATGTGATTTCCACCCCCTTTTCCCAGCTTATCTGGTACTACATGTGAGATCTACTGCTTCGTGTTAGGCACCGAGGCATTTCACATGATTAGGTCTGCACAGATGATTTCCTGCTTCTGTGATCACTAGGTTCCTCATGTTGAGAACTTAAACATTACCTTCCCCCAGGAAAGATTTATTTTCAAGAAATGAGAGGATTTTTTTTCTATGTCAAAAAATCATAAGAATTCAGAACACAATAGAATCTACACATTTATTATTTATTACACAGATAGGCTTCATGAATTCAAGGTTGCACTAAGAAAAAGTGACTTTTTTCAGGCAATGTAACTAACCATAAGATACATGGAGACCAGGAACAACGTGACAGAGTTTGTTCTACTGGGGCTCACACAGAACCCACAGATGCAGAAAGTCATATTCGTGGTGTTTTTGATCGTCTACATGGTCTCCATGGTAGGAAATGTGCTCACCGTGGTCACCATCACTCTCAGCCCGCTGCTGAAGTCCCCCATGTACTATTTCCTGGCTCATCTCTCTTTCATCGATGCTTGCTATTCCTGCTGTCAATACCCCTAAACTGATTGTAGATTCTCTGTATGAAAAGAAAACCAGTCTTTTCAATGCATGCATGACTCAAATCTTTGGGGAACATTTCTTTGGAGGTGCAGATGTCATCCTACTTACTGTGATGGCCTATGACCGCTATGTGGCCATCTGCAAGCCCTTGTACTATGCAACCATCATGAATCGGCAGCTATGTGGCCTGCTGGTGGGAGTGGTGTGGGTGGGAGGCTTTCTCATGGATTCATTCAGATCCTCTTCATCTTCAGATTGCCCTTCTGTGGTCCTAACTGTCATAGATCACTTTATGTGTGATCTGAATCCCTTTGCTGGATCTTGCCTGCACTGACACCCATACTTTAGGGCTCTTTGTTGCTGCCAACAGTGGTTTCCTATGTCTGTTAAACTTCCTCCTCTTGATGGGTTCCTATGTGGTCATCCTGAACTCACTAAGGACCCAGAGCTTGGAGGCAAGGCAAAAAGCCCTCTCGACCTGTGTCTCCCACATCACAGCAGTCATCTTATTCTTCGTGCCCTGCATATTTGTGTACATGAGACCAGCAGCTACTTTACCTATTGATAAAGCTGTCGCTGTTTTCTACACTATGATAACTCCCATGTTAAACCCCTTAATCTATACCTTGAGAAATGCCCAGATGAAAAATGCTATTAGGAAATTGTGCAGTAGGAAACTGATTTCAGGTGAAATATAAATGTGCTTATATTAGCACATGTGCTTAGAGCCCCAAGTTGACTGAACAGAGGCAAGGTTCAAAAGCACACTGTTGATAATCTCAGCAGATAATACCTATTTGCTGAGGTAAAGAAAAAAATGAGCTTTTCCAAGTTATAAAGTCTGCCAAGAGGGGAGAAGAAATGGGTACAAGATAAGTGTTAAAAACTAGCTCAGGACTCTTCTTTATGTATTTGAAAAACTCTACCAAATTGCCAGTGAGTTTCTCTAATTTCCTCAATGTTTATGGATTCAAAACCCTCATTAAACAAAATAAAATATACTGGAATTTTCAATAATCTTTATAACAACCCAAAGAGTTAGGCAGAACTATTATCTCCCCCTGATATATAAGGAAACAAACCCAAAGAAGAAAGCTCCAAAACAGAAATATCTAAGAATAACTGGAATCCAACTGAGTCTGTGACCATGTTCTTAACTGCTGTGATATACTGCAGCCAGTGATGATAGAAAGGAACCATGACTACTGGTTAATATTTATAAATATGCAGACTCTTCTGAAATACATATATGTGTGTGTGTATATGTGTGTGTATATATATGCATGAATATATATAGTATTATGTTATATATATTTTATTATATATGACTAAATTCTGGTGATGTTCATTAATAACACTTAGCAGTTTTATACATTATAGCTGACGGTTTTATGCGAACTGTAACACTGTTATATAATTTCTCTAGGAATATGAAAGCAATAGGCCACTTATATCAAATCATTAAGTAAAGAATGTTATACTAATTTCCAAATTTCTTGGTGCATTCAGAATCTTTTTGCATTGCACATGTAAATATTTTATGCTGATGATTAACCAGAAATAGGGACAATTCAAATAAAATATTTCACGACAGACTGGAATTTCAATTGATTAAATAAAGTCATACTCTATAAAGTACTTGCCTACTTTCTAACAAAAGTTTCTACAATTTGCACACGTCTGGCTCATAATAAAAACCAAATGGGAGTTCCATCATGGCTCAGCAGCTAACAAATTTGACTAGCATCCATGAGGATGCAGGTTCAATCCTTGGCCTTACTCACTGGGTTAAGGATCTGGCGTTGCCCTGAGCATGTAGGCGTGCGTTGCAGACATGGCTTGGATCCTGTGTTGCTGTGGCTGTGGAGTGGGCCAGAAGCTACAGCTCCGATTTGACCCTTAGCCTGGTAGCCTCCATATGCCATGGGTGTGGCCCTAAAAAGCTAAAAGCAAAAAATAAAACAAAACAAAAACAAATGAATATATTTAAATATACAGGAGGATGAATAAAGCTAATAAAATACAGGCCAAAAAAAAGTAGTACTGGTGATAAGGAAATTCTCTCTACCTTTATCTGTTTCAGAGTCTCAGATGAACTCTGGTTATATCTCTTTGGGAAACCATAATTTGTATTTAATCCTATTTAATCATGATTAAACTAGGAATAAGAAATAAACTGAAACTGAATATGGTATTATATGAATAAATGGTTTTCCTTATTATTCCCCCTGCTCTTAGCAAGTTTCATCACTATATGAGTGTGGGCCTTTTTTTTAATATCTCTGTTAATCAATTTGCTTTGGGTAACATTTTGTTATAAAAAGTTATTTTTTTAAATATGTAGCTTTATGTACACACAAAGTGATTTCAGGATAAATATATTCATCCCTTCCATACTAAATTCATTAAACAACAAATATTTTTGAACCCAAGGAATGTATCAGATATATTAAAAGTTGCTAGGGATTCAGGGTAGAATTGAAAAAAATAATCCCAGGGATGCCTTCTCAGAGCTTAGAACCATTAAGAGAATCACAAGGAGAACAGAAAGTAAAATACACCTTTATAAAAAGTAAGAGAGTAGAAGCACTGGTTGCTATGAAAGCATGCATGATGGTCATACAACAAACACCTGGGGATTTAGAAAAGACTGCAGGAGTAAAAGGTCTCAGAAAAATGGAACTCAAAGGGTAAAAAAGACTCAGTAGATTGAATAGACATCATTTGGAGCAAGACTGTTCTGAGGAGATGGAATATGTAACAAAGTTGGTGAAAATAAAAATGCAGGAATCCTAATAAATGTGACATAGCTGTGGATGTTAAATCAAATATTCATTCAAAAAGTACTTATTGAATGCCCACTGTGTACCAGGCACCATGCTGGACTCTTAGCTTATCAAGGGAAAATAGCAAGATATGAAGTTGAAGAAATCAGAACAGAGAAGTTCAAAAGGGTATCATTGTGTTAAAGCTTAATGCTCAGTACTATGAAGAAAATACTGGAAGGATTTTTAAGCTAGAGAATGATGCAGTTAGATTTGAGATTTAGAATGATGATTCTAGATATAGAATGGAAAATAGATTGAAGAGATTAAGACAGGCAGCAGAAGAGTAAAGATGTTACTGCAATGATTTGAATGTGAAATGATGGAAGCTTGAACTTCAGTGGTACCAGATGTGATGCAGAATGTTCTGGACACCTGCTGCATTAGGTGAAGTCTCCTTCCCTGGGCCAGTGCACCCAGCAATAACTGCTGTGTGTCTGGGCTGCTGATAGCCCATAACCCCATTCTTTACAGACAATTGCATCAGAGAAAATTGGAATTGCCTCATTTGAAAATTATGTCCACCATCCTAGGGTCTACTGGTCAGCAATAAATGGCTGGAGCAGGGGTGAAAGGCTGGTCCCCTTGACTTAAGGTGGAACCAGTATCTTTGTACAATAAGTACTCCAGAACTCCCACAGTGCCAGGATAAAGTGAAACTCTAATTGAGACTATATCCCTTTCCTTCTACCATAGGCAGCTTCCCTCAATCCTTCTGCTCAAAGATTACTTTTATAAATTTCTGTCTCAACATCTGCATCTAGGAAAACCAAATTAAAATGGAGAAATAAAGATTCAATAAATATTTAGAAGTAGAAAAAAAAAAAACTTGATACAGGATGAAGCTGTGAGAGGGAAGAATCATGAATGAAATCCAGATTCTGACATTGACCACTGGATGCTGAGGAAACCAAGAAGAAGGAACAGAAAGAAGAAGAATGTTCTTTGTCAGTGAAAAGGTCTCTCCACCCCAGTGGACACGGCCACTCACCCTGTGACTGAGGATTAACCCTTCCTTGCCTGAAGAAACTGTAATGAGCTCTCCTGTGACAGTTGTCATGAAAGACATTGCCGTTTCTCCTCAGGAACCACCACAAACACCCCAAATTCCTTTCAGTTCTTTAACCAGTCAAAAGTCCCAGCAGGCACCTAAAAGTGAGGTACAGTGTGACACAAGAGGCATGCACTGCACTCCAAAATAACTACTTGAGTTTTCTAATTTATACAGGTAGAGTCCAGGGACTACTTGTGGGAATAGATAGTCATAGAAAAAAGCATAAACTTTGATCAGATCTGATGTATTGATATGCACTCACTAATCAGAGATTCGGCATTTACTGTTGCAGCTTAAGAAAGGCTCTTACAGTTTGTGAGGTGTGACTAACACACGAACCAAATGATGGCCCACAGTGAGCAGCCTAGAAATGCCACACCTGCCTTGGCTTAATGTAGAAGAAGAGATTCAAAGTTGTAAATATTTTGGAAGATTAGAATGGGTTTATCATTTAACGTTTACACCGCCACCCTGAGAAGTTCCGAACACAAAAATTTCATCATAACTCTGAGGGATACATTTGTAAGGAGAAATTCAACATCCTGGAACAGCTCTGTGATGGCTGCCCTCTGTAGGCCAGCACTCTAATGGCAAATACTACACTGCACTGCCTTGGGAAATGTAAATTTGAAGAATGTGGCTTGATCCCAGGTAAAAAATGCCATTCATTTTCATAAATTTATGTTTGGTAACAGGTTTATACTTACAGGTAGGTTGGAAAAATAATACAGAGAGTTTCCAGGTAACCTATATTCAGTCCCCCCTTACATTAATATGTTACATTTGTCATAATTAATTAGCCACCATTATTACATTATTTTTAACAAAAATCCATATTTTAACTAGGATTCATTAGTCTTTACCGATGTCATATTTCTAACATCTGACTCCGGAAACCACATTATATTCAGGTGTCAAGTTTTCTCCAGTCCCTCCAAATAGTGACAGTTTCTCTGACTTTTCTTGTTCTGGATGACCTTGACCTTGATAGTTTTGAGGAGGACTAGTTGGCTCTTTTGTATAAAACCCCTCCTTTGGGGTTTGTCTGGTATTTTGCTCACAATTAGAGCAGAGTTATGAATATAAAGACCACAGAGATAGGAAATAATTTTCAGCACAACATAAGAATGGGTACATACTCTCAAAGTGATTACAACTGTGGATTTTAACTTTGACCAACTGACTTAGGTCCTGTTTGTCCTATTTCTCCACTATAAATTTACTATCTTCCCTCATTCCATAGTGTTGTCTTTGGATGGAAGTCACTTCCTCACACTTAAAAATTGGACATTTTGTGGATGGAGTATCTATATAAATCATCTGGAATTCTATCTAGTCTCCCATATGTACTAGTAATTAATCCAATTATTAATTTCATTATAACTTATGAATATTTATTTCATACTTGAGTTATACTTCAATTCTATGTTATTTTTTTCCATCTTTGGACATCAGGGGTCTTTCATTTGGATCCTGTTTCCTTTGATGTATCCTCATCACTGTGTGTGGTTAAGCACTTTCCTACTTTCTGGCTCTACAAGATGCTGCCCCAAACCCAGAATTAGCCATTTTTTCATAAAGCCCTGATTCATTGTTTGGAGAATGATATTACTAACAAATACTGGGGGAACTTAACTGTGAATGAAATTGAGCATTTTCATATGCTTAATTATTTTTAATAAAAAGAAGAGTACCTGTCAAAATAAATTACTTTGTCTGTTATTTAGTTTACAGTATTTTTCTAAGATTAACAAGTGAAATCCATTTATACTTGAAAATTATGTTTTTGTCTGCTATGAGTTGTAGATGGAATTTACCAGTTTGGCAATTACAATTTGTTATTGACTCTGAAATAATTTGGAGAATATAAGGGCACATAAAACAGTTTGTCCAGCTTTTGGCATATAGCTAGATATGAACAAATTTCGTCTTTTTATTTTTTTTACCTCTCTCACATGGAGAGTACAAGGCACTAAAGATGCATTTTACAAGAATTCTACTGAGTTCCAGATATGAATTGGAGCTTGTTCTCCTATTATTTCCTTTAGTGAGTCCCTGTGTCATAAGAAAATACATTGAAGAAAAATAATGAATAAGGGGACACATTTAACTTTGGACAATATAATATAATTTAAATAGGGGCTCCTATTAATAACAGGAGCTGAACTTAAAATAGTAAACACCTAGAAAGTTTTGAGAAGTAAAGTAAAAAGACAAAATTAAAGCAGTAGATTCAAATAAATCTCATAATCGGCTGGAACACTGGCTTAGCATTCATTGACAAAATTTTATGTTTATTGTTTCCTTTTCTACAGCCCACCTTCTATCCTATGTGTGTGTATGTATGTAGGTTATATTATGAGACATTCTGAAATGTTTAGACAATCATTCCTCAATATAATATTTACTTGAAGAGTATTGTATCATTGTGTTCTCTGTTCAAGATGTCAAATCACAATGAGTAAATCATGGAAAAATTTTCTCTGCTTCTGCAACTGGAAGAATGTCAACTAATATTGATATGTCCTTGACAAAAGCTAAAGAAAACATTCAGCTGGAAAAATTATTCTCACATGCCAAATAAATTAATATTTGTTTTCTAAAGAATCATTGACTTTTTCATTATATTTCTATTTCTTATATCATTATTTACATACGCAAGCTTGGAAAATGGTTGAATAAGTATTATGATTTCCATCTTGTTCAGATAACACTGGGACACAGTAGTTAATGAGTACCCATTAGAAACTGGCATTTCCACGTTCATGTGTATATATTTGGCCACCAACCATAGTATTCATATCATAATTTTTCTTTCCTTTCTCCTTTGTAGATTTGTCTAAACAGTTCTTTCTCCTCATTGAGTGAAACAATGCAGCAAAACAACAGTATCACTGAGTTCATCCTCTTAGGATTGACACAGGATCCTAAAAAGCAAAAAATGGTGTTTGTGATCTTCTTCATTTTCTATGTGGGAACCTTGGGGGGCAATCTGCTTATCATTGTGACCATCAAGTCTAGCCAAACACTTGGGAGCCCCATGTATTTCTTCCTGTTTTATTTGTCCTTGGTTGATGCCTGCTTTTCAACTTCCATAGCCCCTAGATTCATTGTGGATACTCTGTCTACAAAGAAAATCATATCTTACAATGAGTGCCTGATTCAGGTCTTTGCATGGCACTTATTTGGCTACATGGAGATCCTTGTCCTCATGGCCATGGATCGCTATGTGGCCATCTGCAAGCCCTTGAATTACCCAACCATCATGAGGTGCCAGGTCTGCATCATCCTGATTGCTTTTATGTGGATAGGGTCTTTTATACATTCTATGGCTCAGATTATTCTGGCCTTGAGACTGCCCTTCTGTGGATCCAATTTGATTGATCACTACTGCTGTGATAAGCAGCCCTCGTTTAAACCCACCTGCATAGATATTGATATGATGGACCTACTGGTGGCATTTAACAGCAGGGCCCTTTGTGCAAGCAGTTTTGTGATTCTGATGATCTCATATATTGTCACCTTGCATTTGCTGTAACCCACAGTGCAGAAAATGCATTTGATGAAATGCAACATCTACTCATGATTAAAACACTTACCAAAGTGGGTATGGAGGGAACCTATCTCAACATAATAACAGTTATTTATGACAGATCACAGCCAACATGATACTCAATGGTGAGAAGCTGAAAGAATTCCTGCTAAAATCTGGAAAAAAAATGCCCACTTTCACCTCCTCTGTTCCACATAGAATTGGATGTCCTTACCACCCCAATCAGAAAAGAAAAAAGTAATAAAATGTATCCAAATTAGAAGAGGAGAGGTAAAATTGTCATTATATGCAGATGACATTGCCCTATATATAGAAATCCTCAAACAACTACACACAAAACTACTAGAACTGATAAATTCAGCAAGGTAGCAGGAATACAAGATTAATATCCAGAAGATGGTTGCATTTCTTTACACCAACAATGAAGTATCAGAGTGGGAAATTTAAAAAAAAATTCCCTTTTACATCACAGTAAAAAATAAAATACTAAGGTATAACCTGACTAAGGAGGTGAAAAACATATGCTTAGATGTATAAAATATTGGTAAAGAAAACTGAAGATGATTTAAAGAAATGGAAAGATGTATGTATACCATTTTATTGGCTTGGAGGAATTAATACTGTTAAAATGGCCATACTCCTCAAAGTGATCTACAGATTTAATATCATACCTCTCAGGTTACCCAGAATATTTTTCACATAACTAGGACAAAGAATTTTAAATTTTATGTGGAACCATAAAAGACCCAGAATTGCCAAAGCAATCCTGAGAAGAACGAACAAAGCTGTAAGCATAACCCTCCCAGGCTTCAGACAATACTACAAAGCTACAGTTATCAAAGTAGTGTAATATTTGCACAAAAACAGACATATGGATCAATGGAACAGAATAGTGAATGCAGAAGTAAACCCACACACCCATGACCAATTAATCTATGACAAAGCAGGCAAGAATATACAGTGATGAAAAAACAGTCTCTTCCATAAGTGGCATTAGAAAATGGACAACCCCAAGTAAAGGAATAAAATCAGTAAATTGTCTAACATCATATACAAAAATAAACTAGAAATGGATTAAAGACCCAAATGTAAGACCAGATACTTTAAAAATCCTAGAGCAAAATATAAGCAAAACACTACTTGACATAAATTATTACAATATTATTGATCTGTCTCCTAAATCAAAGGAAAAAAGCAAAAACAAACAAGGACCTAATTAAACTTATAACCTTTTGTACAGTAAAGGAAACCATAAACAAAATTAAAATATACCCTATGGGCTGGGAGAAAATATTTGCAAATGATGTTACTGACAATGATCTAATTTCCAAAATATACAAGCAGTTCATATGAATCAATAACAAGAACAACCCAAAAAACCCAATTAATAAATGGGCAGAGGCCTAAACATACATTTCTACAAAGACAGACAGATGGCCAAAAAATACATGAAAAGGGGCTTGACAACACTAATTATTAGAGAATACAAGTCAAAACTTCAACAAGGTACCATCTCACACAGGTAAGAATGGCCATCATTACAAATTCTACAAATAATAAATTCTGGGGTGGGTGTAAAGAAAAGGAAACCCTCTTACACTTTTGCAGGAAAGTAAATTGGCACAGCCACTATGGAAAACAGTATGGAGGTGTCCTGAAAAACTAAATATAGAGTTGCCATTGGATCCAGCAATCTCACCCCTAGGCATATATCCCAAGAAAAATGTAATTCAAAAAGGTAAGTGCACACCCCTGTTCATAGCAGCACCAATTAAAACAGCCAAGACATGGAAGAAACCTAAATATCATGGAAAGATGAATGGGTATAGAAGATGTAGTATACATACACAATGGAATACTACTCAGACATAAACATAATGATATAATAATGCCTTTTGTAGCAACATTGATGGATTTAGAGATTATCATACTAAGTGGAGTTAGTCATACAGAGAAGGACAAATATATGGTATCACTTATTTGTGGAATCTAAAAAGTATACAAATGAATTTATTTACACAGCAGAAGCATACTCACAGACACAGAAAACAATTGTATGTTTACTAAAGAGGAAAAGGAGTGAGGGAGGGAAAATTAGGAGTTTGGGATTAACATTTGCACACTACTATATATAAACGAGGTAAACAACAAAGTCACACTGTATAACATAGAGGACTATATTCAATCTCCTATAATAAACCATAATGGAAAAAAAGATTTAGCGTAAAACTCCCATAAGCCAGGCTGTGTGATATTAAAGCATGACAGAATGTTAATAAATTGATCTAAAAGTATGTATTTTTTTTACAAATATATCAATGTAATCCAATGAAGGAAGAATAGTCTTCTCAACAAATGCTGAATCAATTGAATATCCATATGTGATCACAAAAAAAACGAACTTCAGGAACCACCTCAAACTATACACAAAAATTAACACGAAGTGAGTCAGAAAACTAAATGTTAAACCTAAACTTAGAAAAATCATAGAAGAAATATTTTTGACCTGAGGTAGATCAATATTTTAGTCGTGACACATAAGGACAAGCTGTAGGAAAAAATAAAAGAGAGAAACTTGGCAATAATTTTAATCTTCTGCTAATCAGCATAGGTTTTAAAACATAAGCTATCCACAGACCAGAAGAATGTGTGTGTGTGTATACACAAATAAATTTACATAGGATAAATACATATATGCATACATTTCCTATATAAATATATTTTACATTTATGTTATAAATATAAAGCATATGACAAAACACCTATACCGAGAATATATAAGTAGCTCTTCCAACTTAGTAATAGGAAACCCAGAATCCCTACTTTTAAATTGTGCAAAGCACTTGAAAAGAAACTTTCAGAAAAAAAGGTTACACAAATGGCCAATAACATTTTTAAATGTTCAACATTATCAGTCATCAGGGAAAGTAAACTATAAACTTCAGTAATTTACCACTGCATACCTCCTAGAATGACCAAAAGAAATAAAAATAACACCAAGTGAAAAGAACATGGAACAACTCTTATGTTTGAATTTAGAACCCTAGACTTTTGTTTATTTAATTTTATTGCAGTATAGGTGACTTACAATGTTGTATTAGTTTCAGTAGTACAGCAAAGTGAATCAGTCACACACACACACACACACACACATATATATATATATATCCATTTTTTTCCATATAGGTTATTACAAAAATTGAGTAAATTTTCCTGTGTTATACATTAGGTTCTCACTAATCATCTCTTCTATACAGTAGTGTGTATATGGTATTCCCACCCTTCCAATTCTTCCCTTCCCCCATTTCACCACGGTAATTGTAGGACTGGTTTTGAAATCTGTGTGTTTTTTTTTTCCCTGTTCTATAAATGTTTTTAATCATTTTTATTATATTCAACATATAAGTGATATCATATGATATTTGTCTTTCTCTTGTCCTATTTACTTCACTTAGTATAATCTCCAGGTCTGTCCATGTTGCTGCAAATGGCATTATTTCATTCTCTTTTAAGGCTGAGTAATATTACATTGTATACATGTACCACATCTTCTTTATCCATTTCTCTGTCAATGGACATTTAGGTTGCTTCCATGTCCTGGCTATTGTAAATAGTGCTGTGCTGAATATTGCTGTGTATGTATCTTCGAATTATGTATTTCTCCGGATAGATGCCCACATTGTGATTACTTTTCAAATGGTAGTTCAATGTGTAGTTTTTTAAGGAATTTCCATACTGTCCTCCATAGTTGTTGCACCAATTTACATCCCCACCAACAGTGTAGCAGGGTTCCCTTTTCTCTACACCCCTGGCAGGTTTTATTGTTTGTACACTTTTTGGTGATGGACATTCTGACAATGAGATGGTACCTCTGCAGTTCTGACTTGCATTCCTCTAACTATTAGTGATGTTGAACATATTTTCATGTGTTTTTTAGCCATCTGTCTGTTTTCTTTGGAGAAATGTCTATTTAGATCTATTGCCCTTTTTATTGTTTTTGTGTTGTTTGTTTGTTTCATATAAATCACCATGAGATATTTGTAAATTTTGGAGATTAATCCCTTGTCAATCACTTTGTTTGCAAAGACTAAAAGCCTGTATGTTTAATGAGGTCCCATGTATTTATTTTTGTTTTTATTTGTATTATTATAGGAGGTGGACCAAACACGATGTTGCTGCAATTTATATTAAAGGGTTTTCTATCTATATTTTCCTCTAGGAGTTTTATAGTACCTGGCCTTATGTTTAGGTCCTTAATCCATTTTGAGTTTATTTTTGTGTAGGGGGTAAGGCAATGTTTTAATTTAATTCTTTTACATGTAGCCGTCCGGTTTTCCCAGAGCTACTTATTGAAGAGACATTATTTCCCCCACCTTATGTTCTTTCCTCTTTGGCCCTAGATTAGTTGACTGTAGGTGTTAGAACCCCAGTCTTGTCCTTTGGATATCTCTTCACATTTTTAAGGTCACCTGGTGTTCCATAATGACCACCACAGGGTCCCAAGGTGACTTACCTGGAACCTTTTAGAATTTTTGTTTGTTTTCATAGTCTTGTGATAACTGGGGGGAAAGACACATTCTGGCATCAAGAACTACTGACACAACAACTCCCACTGATGTTATGCCCTCCCTGCTTTGGTTCTTAGGCAATGGATACAGGTTTACAGAAGTGTCTTCATATGGGATAAAACAGAAGTTCTATGACATGAGTACACAGTTTTAACTATATCACAGATCCTCGCGCTGGAATTATTCCATCCTTGCTATTTACATGGCATTCGGCTTTCTTAGAAACCCAGGTTCAGAGAGAGAAAGCGGACTCATACGTTTTGGTTGCAAGTGCAGGAAAACACAATTCCCCACTCAAGAATGACTGTTTCTCAAGTATGTCTCTCCAGAATAGCTGCTTCTAAGACAGAGCCTTTCCATCAAAAGATATAATTAATTCCTAGGAGAGAGACAATAGCAGCTACAAGACAAGGAAATTGAACATTTGTAGAAACCTCTTTAAATATCCATGCATTGCAGGTAAATGTCTTTTTTGTTTACATCTACAGAGCAAGATTAATCAAGGGTGAAATGACTCATTTGAATATGCTTGCTTCTACCACACTCTCTGCCTTCTGCCTATGGGACCAGAGCCGTCTACAGAAGATCATTTCTCCATAGCATTCCAAATGAATCCATTCTAAATCCAACTCCCAGGTTTTCTGTGAAAACTATTTGATGCTTCATGCTAGAAGGACTTAGACTTGTTTTAAAAAACCTTACTTTTCTACTATTGATTTTATATTGAATTATCTGAACAGTCTCTTTCTGTGTGTGCCATATCTTTCAGAGCAAAAGGTACTTATTCCAAGAGGAAGTCAATTTGAACATGGGATTATTTCTGAACACCCCCAAATAGCATTAAGACTGTCAGCCAGAAGGTAAGTTTCTCAACAGTGCTGATGCTTCCGAAAGATTGTTACGTTCCATGTTAGCAATCATTGTTATCCAATCCCAGTAACAGAGCATTTGACCTTCACTACTTTCTTCAAAAGAGAGTCAGCAAATATCATTAGCCTAATTTGACAGAAGAAAACTCTCACAGAGATTATGAAATTTATAGGATTCAGATCTCTAACACCAGATATGCTGCTTCTGCCATCACGTACTTTCTTTAACGATTAAGACTAATTATGAGGGAGTTTCCATCATAGCTCAGTGGAAACTAATCTGACTAGTATCCATGAGGACGCAGGTTCGATCTCTGGCCTCGCTCAGTGTGTTAAGGATCTGGCATTGCCATGAGTTGTGGTGTAGGCTGCAGACCCAGCTTGGATCTGGCATTGCTGTGACTGTGGTGTAGGCCAGCGGCTTCAAGCTGATTTGACCCCTAGCCTGGGAACATCCACATGCCATGGTGTGGTCCTAAAAAGACCAAAAAAAAAAAAAAAAAAAAAAGGACTAATTATGAGAATGAAAACAAAATAAAAATACACTCCACATATAAAAGTGTATAAATGTGAATATTAAATGATATAAACCATAACCTGTTTAGTCCAAATATGAATATAAAGAACTTGTCCTGAGTTCCACTGTTATGCATAATATGAGTCTCTGTGGCTTCTTTAAAAGTAAAATTGGAGATGATTTTTCCACAGTCTATTGCATAGTTAAATGTTTCCCTGCATTATTGCTCAAAATATTAATTCTTCCTACCCCTTGGTTCAAAGACAGGAAAACAAATGAAGGTTCTTTGTTTATCTAGAAATGCATGGTGGATATGTTCATATATGTTTTATCAAATATTATCGTAACACATTGTGAGGTGGACAATATTATTCTCACTTGATATTGGAGGAAACAAGCTGTTAAGGGGCCAAGAAATATACCCCAGATTAAGAAATTACAGGTGGAGAAAGGCAAAATTACTATCTGGGCTTTCTGATTCTCAAAATAACTTTCCACAACACTGGGACTGTCACTTTCAAAATTTTGCAACAGAGTCCGTGGGATTATGCTTTGGAGGGGAATCGGGAAGAGAAGAAATGAGGGTGAGCAAAAGACAAAGAAAAATGAACTTTCGGTGAAAGAAGACCCACACCTTTATTAAAATATGGGGATTTCAATATGTTACACTGTGTGTATGTGTGTATGAGTATTTGTGTATCTGCTGATATTTTGCTTCATATATACATGTCTCTGACATTGGATTAAAGTAATTATGGTTATTATGGTTATATGAAAAGGAGTTTACTAGTTAAATATTGTTTATTATAAAATAATTTCATTGATTTGGGTTAAATATGGGGAGGAAAAAAGTAAGCATGGTTCTGATCTTTATTATCTGCTTGATATTGGAGAGGATCCTTAACTTTATGCATATAGTTCTTAATTGTAAAACAAGCACGAAAATGACTGTAGGAATTTTCTCACAAGTGTGTAATGAGAAATAAACAACCACTGTCTGCAAAAACACCAAGAGCAAGGTAACTGTTCTGTAAGTTATTATTACCATTACTGTTAACATTCGTTTCTGAGATTGTTTCTCATCTGCAAAATGCGTGCAATCATACCACCCACTCAGGGTGCTATCATGTCATGCATATAGCAAACAAGCATTAAAAGTATATCTATAAGCTGTTAGAAAGTCATGGGACTTAGACAACATACTTCACCAAAGCTATTACAATAACTCCTGTATTCTTTCATTACTTTCCCATCACCAATGCCCTGTGACACTTCAGGTCCACTGGCATTATAGTCTGGTATTGGGGTTCCTTTCTCTGGCTTCCACCTCCTTACAGAAACTCAGCCCACTTCTTCCAAGTGACACAAACGTCTTTACTAGAGTTAGATGCAATATTGCCTCTTTTTCAAACCTTCTGCATCCTTCCACTCATATTCTCAATTACTTTTCCTACTTCTGAATTTCCTAAGAATAAAGGGAAAATTCTTGGCTTGGAATTTGTAGACTTTGCATGCATTTTCAACCACATGTTTTAGGCTTAGCTACACTCTGTGAGATCTATTGCCTCACCTGAGGCTCTGGGTCATCTCATAGGATTAAGTCTGCCCAGATCATCTCCTGCCTCCATGTTCACTGCATTCCTCATGTCTATATTTTAAACATCAGCTTCCTCCAGGAGAGAATTTGAGTAATCTTCAAGAAATAAAACCCTTCTATCTCCCAAAAAAAAAGGCACAGGAATTTAGAATTAAATAGAATCTAACCATCTGTTGTTTAATACATGAAGAGGTTTAATGACTTCAAGTTGAACTAATAAAAAGTGACTTTTTTTTCAGGCGATGTAATTAATCATAACATGAGACACATGGAGAATAGAAACAACGTGACAGAGTTTGTTCTACTGGGGCTCACACAGAATCCAAAGATGCAGAAAGTCATATTTGTGGTGTTTTTGATCGTCTACATCATCTCCATGGTAGGAAATATACTCACTATGGTCACCATCACCCTCAGCCCATTGCTGAAGTCCCCCATGTACTATTTCCTGGCTCATCTCTCTTTTATTGATGCTTGCTATTCCTGCGTCAATACCCCTAAACTCATTATAGATTCACTCCATGAAAAGAAAACCAGCCCTTTCAATGAATGCATGACCCAAATCTTTGGGGAACATTTATTTGCAGGTGCTGATGTCATCCTACTTACTGCAATGGCCTATGACCGCTTTGTGGCCATCTGCAAGCCGCTGCACTATACAACCATTATGAACTGGCGGCTGTGTGGCCTGCTAGTGGGAGTGTCATGGGTGGGAGGCTTTCTTCATGCGACCATACAGATCCTCTTCATCTTCAGATTGCCCTTCTGTGGTCCTAACATCATAGATCATTTTATGTGTGATCTGAATCCTTTGCTAGATCTTGCCTGCACTGATACACACACTCTAGGGCTCTTCGTTGCTGCCAACAGTGGTTTCATCTGTCTGTTAAACTTCCTCCTCTTGGTTGGCTCCTATACAGTCATTCTCCACTCTTTAAGGACTCAGAGCTTGGAGGCAAGACAAAAAGCCCTCTCCACCTGCCTTTCCCACATCACAGCAGTGGTCTTTTTCTTTGTGCCCTGTATATTTGTATACCTGAGACCTGCAACTACTTTACCTATTGATAAAGCAGTTGCTGTCTTCTACACTATGATAACTCCCATGTTAAACCCCTTAATCTATACCCTCAGAAATGACCAAATGAAAAATGCCATTAGGAAATTGTGTAGAAGGAAAGTGATGCCAGGTGACCAATAAAATGTGCATGGAGCCCCATGTCCATTCAACTGATGCCAAGGTCAAAAGAACATTGTTATCTCAGTAAAGACTATCTATGAGATAAAGAAAAAACAATAATCCCTATAAATTACAGATTCTGCAAGGGGGGAGAAGAGGTAGGAAAAGAAAGAAAAACCCTGCCTGGGATGACTCTTAGAAAAGTTCTAGCAAATTCGAGTTTTATTTTACTAGCTTCATAATTGTTTATGGACTCATAACCTTTCATACCAATACAATGAAATAAAATAAAAATACACTTATATTCAGCAGTAAATCTTTACAACAATATAAAGAAGTAGGCACTGCTATTATCTACATTTTTATATGTGAAAAAACAAACAGAGAATATTCTGAAGCAGACATACTGATGAACTAGTAACCAGAAACCAGCTGACCTCTCATACCATGTTCTTATCTGCTGTGACAGACAGCCAGGCAATGATGATAGAAAGGCACCATGATTATACTACTTACCATATATTGAGACAAAGACTGTGTTGGACTGTCCATTTATCCATCCTTCTGTCTATAAACATAAATATGTAGGTATACAGATATACATGCATTCATATATGTGTGTGTTATATTTATAATTAAATATGTTATTATATATTTTATTATATATATATGTTCATTATACATAACCAAAATCTAATATTTTTATTACCTACTCTGATCACTTTTATATAGCATAGTTTATGGTAATACGTTAACTGTAAATCTGTATAATGTAACTACTTTAAGAATATAAAAGGAATGGGCCATTTAACCACCAAGGGAGAAGCAACAAATATTACACCATTTCCGAATTTCCTTTTAGCATTAAATTAATTAAATATGTTATTATATATTTTATTATATATATATGTTCATTATACATAACCAAAATCTAATATTTTTATTACCTACTCTGATCACTTTTATATAGCATAGTTTATGGTAATACGTTAACTGTAAATCTGTATAATGTAACTACTTTAAGAATATAAAAGGAATGGGCCATTTAACCACCAAGGGAGAAGCAACAAATATTACACCATTTCCGAATTTCCTTTTAGCATTAAGCATCCTTATCTATGGAGTTCCGTTATGGCTCAATGGGTTAAGATCCTGATATAATGTCCATGAGCATGTGTGTTTGATCCCTGGCCATGCTCAGTGGATTAAGGATCTGGTGTTGCAGTAAGCTGCAGCATAGGCTGCAGATGTGGCTCAGATCCTGCACTGCTGTGGCTGTGGCAGAGACCTGCACCTGCAGCTCTAACTGGACCCCAAGCCTGGGAACTTCTGTATGACACAGGTACAGGAGCAGCAGTGAAAAGAAAAAAAAAAAAAGAATCTCTACTGTTCATGTCACCAACTTAGGCTCATTAACCATCAAAAAGAGGGATGATTTAAATAAAAACACTTTAATATCAGACAGGGAGTTCAATGAATTAAATAAATAGTCATGCTCCATAAAGCACTTGCCTACTTGCTAACAATAATTTCTGCAAATAGCATAATGTCTGTTCATGATGAATACTGAATGATTAAATGTAACTATAAAGGAAAATGAAGACATTCAATAAAATAACAAAAAGTAGTGGAGACTAGGAAATTGTTTGTACTTTATCTTTTTCAGAACCAAAGAAGAATTCTAGGTAGTTCTCTTTTTGAAAGCACAATTTGTTTACTTCTGTGTAAGCTAGTAGTAAGAAATAAATTGAAACTTATTTTGTCATCATATGAAAAAAACTTTTATTGATATTCTCCTGGCTCTTAGAAAGATTTCATCATCTTATGACCTTTGGTTGTTTTTGTTATATTTTTGTGTCAATAAGTTTGCTTTCTGGTAACACTTATTAAAAGCAATTTTAAAAGCATGTAGCTCTGTCTACACAAAAAGCAATTTCAGTATAAATATATTCCATTCATTTTGTTTGTCCTTCATTCATTACATAACAAATATGTTGGGCCCAAGCAACCTATCAGGCACATTGATAATTATTGAGGTCCATGGTGAATAAAGAGAAATCTAAATGATGCTTTCACAGAGCTCAGATGCATTGAGGGACCCCCCACAAGAGAGCATAAAATTACAAAACAGTTGTACATGTCAGGTCCAGCTATTCCTTTTAAGGTCGAAAACAACATCATCCATTTGTCCCCTCTCACAACCAAAGAAATCACACAATGTCCAGGGGCCTCCGGAGATTCTGGAGACAATTTTTCATTTCAGTGTATTGCACTTGGTCCAGTTATTGGGTGACTCAAAAGCTGCTAGTTTTGAGTGGGGAACAGAAAAATAAAAGGCTCTATAGCAGGATCAGGCTGTCATGCAAACTTCTCTGCTGCTTGGGACAAAGGACCCAGCAGGTCTCTGGTGTTTGATGTGTTAGTGGCAGATGGAGATGCTGGAGCCTTTGGCAGGCCTCACATGTGAACTGCGGTGTAAGCCCTTAAGATCTTGGAGCAGAGTCTTCCCATCCTTTTCAGACAGCTATTCTCCTTTGGAGAAATAGCTCTTTGCCTGCTAGTGGGCCTTACTAGAGACTCAGTGCTTAACCATGGGCCACCAAGTCAATATGCAACCTAAGCTGCCTACCACAAACTTGATGTTATCTGACCTATCAAAGCCATTAAGCTGTGTGTGCACAACAGTGCTCCACCACCAAATGGACATGCTATATATGAGATCAGGTCCAAATAGGACCTAACGTCAAGGTCACATGGATAAATGGCAAAAATGCTCATGTCCCCACTCCTGCTAATTGCCTTCTCTCTCCCTGCCTGCACCTATGGACTCACAGGGAGTTGACTATGGTCAGCTGACAGAGGAAGAGGAGATTTAGGGCTTGTATATAGATAGTTCTGCAATGATAAGCAGGCATAACCTGAACGTGGAGAGCTGCAGCTCTACAGTCCCATTCTGGAAAATTCCTGAAGAGCAGTAGTGATGGAAATGCTCCCAGTGGGCATAAGTTAAAGCAGTCTACCAGGTTGTTCACTATGCCTAAAAGTAGACATGTCCAGATATAGAATATATAGTGGATGGTCAAGGATTTGGGAGGAACTTGATTGAAAGATTGGTAACAATAAAATTTGAGAAAGAGGTACTTCTACATACTTGCACAGTGGGCAAATACCATGAAGATGCTTGCATACTATATGAATGCTCACCAAAGAATTAACCTCATAAATCATCCCTTCATGCATACTTGTCCACCTTTCCTGAGCCACCCCTGTTATCACCCAATGGGCGCATAAACAGAGTGGCCATGGTGGCAGGAAAGGAGGTTAAACATAAGCTATATGACATGGACCGCCACTCATGAAGGCTGTCCTGGCTATAACTACTGCTAAGAAACCAAGCTGTCAATAGCAGAAAACAACCTTGGGTCCCAGTATGACATCATTCCTCTTGAGTTCAACCCAGTTGCAGGTTGATTACCCTAAACTACTTCCATCACGAAATGGGCAGCATTTTATTCTTACTGGCATAGACACTTACCCTTGATATGGATTTGCCTTCTAAGTATGAAGTCTTTCTGCCCAAAATACCACCTGGGGACTTTATCCACTGTCATAGGATTGCACACAACATTATTTTTGATAAAGGATATCACATCACAGAAAATGAAGTATAGCAATGGGCCCTGCTCATAAAATTCACTGGTCTTACCATATACCCAACCATCCTAAAGCCATTGCTTTTACAAAAGAAAATGGCTATTTGAAGAATTAGTTACAGTACCAGTTAAGTAGCAATAATTTGCAGACCAGGGACAAGAATCTTCAGTCCTCCAAAAGGCTATATATGCTCTAAATCAGCATCCATTATGAATCGCTGTTTCTCCCATAACCAGGATCCATGGGTCATAATCAAAAGATAAAAATGGGAATTGTACCACTCACTATTACCTTTATTCAACTATTAGCACAAATTTTGCTTCCTCTTCCCATTTACTTTTGATCGGCTTCCTTAGACGTCTTAGTTCCAAAATGAGAAACACCTCTGCCAGGTGACACAACATTTTATTTTATTATTAAGACTTCTGGCTGACACTTTATCTCATGCCACTAAATCAGCAAGCAAAGAAGTAAGTTACTGTGCTGGCCTGGGGGGGATTGATCCTAATTACCAAGCACAAATTAGACTACTCCTCCTCAATGGAAATAAATAAAAATTTAATGTCTCTAACACAGGGGCTCCCAAAGGGCCTCTCTTAATATTGCCATGTTTGATGATTAAGATCAATAAAAAAAAAGAAAGAAATACAATCCAACCCAGACAGAACTATTAATGGCCTGGACCCTTCAGCAATAAAGGTCTGTGTCACTGCACCAGGGAAAGATCCAGAGCCAGCTTAGATGCCTGCTGAAGGCACAGAGAATAAAAAATGAGGACCAGAAGAAAGTAGTTATAAAGAGCAGCTACAACCATGTGACCAGTTACAGAAATGAGAACTCTCTATAATGACTGTATTCTCTATTTCACAAATATATTTCTGTGTGTGTATCTATTATACACAAAATCTTTGTCTTCTTCTTTCTCTAATTACTTCATGTAATATATGTTATGTTGAGCTTCTACCATAGTATTTAAGGGTTGTTAATTTCCCATCAGAGTATTTAGGTTACAGGCTATCATGGAGAAGAGTATACATCATCCAAGGATGTCCTTTTCTTTCTTGGGAAGGACTCAGTGTGATTTTAGTGGGGCACAGGAGAGTTGTGCCATGTTAGGTGGACTTTTTATCTTGGTATTATCTTTACTTGGAGATTAACTAGGGTTTAAAAACATATATAGAGAGATGCTAAATTGACAAGTAATAGACTTGTGGTGGCTAATTTTATGTGTTAACTTGACTAAACCATGAGGTACTCAATATTTGCTCAAACATTGTTTTGGGCTTTCGCTGTGAGCTTTTCCTGGATAATATTAGCATCTGAACTGGTAGACTGAGTAAAGCAGATTGTCCTCTCATTCAATTCATTCAATCAGCTGAAGATTTGCAAATAACAAAAGGCTGGCCTCCCCTAAGTACAAGAGAATTTTCCTGCCTAAAAACCTCAAACTGAAACATCAGCTCTTCCTGTCTGATGACTTGTGCTGTAAACCATCAGTTCTTCATGATTCTGTAGAAGTTTCCTGCTTAGTACTCTGAACTGGGACATTGACTCTTACTAGTTTACAGCAGTTTCTAGCCTTTAGACTAAAACTGGGACATTGCCTCTGCAGATGTACTCTGCAGTTGTACTTGTTAACTTGCATAATCACAAGATCCAATTCCTTATAGTTATGATTTTTCAGAATCAGTAGCTATATATTGATTTGGAAAAATAACACATTTTCATGGATTAGAAATTTTAATATTGTTGGATATTAGTAATAAAACAATATAGATTCAAAGCAATACCTATCAAAACTGCTAGGAGACTTTTTGCAAACATGGAAAATTATCTGGAAAATTCATATAGAATCTCAAGGGACACCATAGCCAAAATCATCTTGAAAAGAAAATAGAATGTTGGGAGTTTCATAATTCCTTGTTCAAAATTTAATATAAAACTACAGTAATCAAATTAGTGTGATAATCACATAAAAACAGGCTTATAGAGCAGTGGCCATAATACCCAAAGCAATCTATAGATTGAATGCAGTCTCCATAAAATTACCCAAGATATTTTTCACAGAACTATAATAAACAATTCAAAATATCATACAGATCCATAAATGACCCAGAATTCCCAAAGCAATCCTGAGGGGAAAAAAAACAAGCAGGAGGCATAACTCTCCCAGACTTCAGGCAATATTACAAAGCCACAGTCATCAAGACAGTGTGGTACTGGTACAAAATCAGACATACAGATCCATACATACAATGGAGCAGAACAGAGAACCCAGAAATAAACCCAGACAACCTATCATCAGTAATCTTCAACAAAGGAGGCAAGAATATAAAATGAGAAAATGATAGTATTTTCAGCAAGTGGTGCTGGGAAAACTGAGCAGCTGCATGTAAATCAATGAAACCAGAATACACCCTCACATCATGCACAAAAGCCAAACTCAAAACGGCTTAAAGACTTAAACATAAAACAAGACACCATCAAACTCCTGGAAGAGAACACAGGCAAAACATTCTCTGACATCAACCTTACAAATGTTTTTCTTAGGTCAGTTTCCCAAAGCAACAGAAATCAAAACAAAAATAAACCAATGGGTCCTAATCAAACTGACAAGCTTTTGCACAACAAAGGAAACCATGAGGAAAAAAAAGACAACATACAGAATGACAGAAAACAGTTTCAAACAATGCAACTGACACGGGCTTAATCTCTAAAATATATGAACAACTTATACAACTCAACAGCAAAAAAAAAAAAAAAAAACCAATTGAAAAATGGGCAGAAGACCTGAATAGACATTTCTCCAGAGGCACATGAAAAAATGCTCAACATCATTAAGTATTAGAGAAATGAAAATCAAAACTACTATGAGATACCACCTCATATCTGTCAGAATGGCCATCATTAACATATCAACAAATAATAAATGCTGGAGAGGGTGTGGAAAAAAGGGTACACTCCTACACCCTTGGTGGGAATGTAAATTGCACTATGGAAAACAGTTTGGAAATACATCAGAAAACTAAATATAGATCTACCATATGACCCAGCAATCCCACTCTTGGGCATATATCTAGACGAAACTTTCCTTGAAAAAGATACATGCACCCCTTGTTCATTCACAACAGCCACGACATGGAAACAACCTAAATGTCCTTTGACAGATGAATGGATTAAGAAGACATGGTAGATATACACAATGGAATACTACGCAACCATAAAAAGACAAAAAAATGCCATTTGCAGCAACATGGATGGAACTAGAGACTCTCATACTAAGTGAAGTAAGTCATAAAGAGAAAGACAAATGCAATATGATATCACATATCTGGAATCTAACATACTGCACAAATGAACTTTTCTATAGAAAAGAAACTCATGGAGTTGGAGAACAGACTTGTGGTTGCCAAGGGGGAGGGGGAGGAAGTGGGATAGATTGGGAATTTGGGGTTAATAGATGAAAACAATTGCATTTGGAGTGGATAAGCAATGAGATCTTGCTGTATAGCCCAGGGAACTACATCTTGTCGCTTGTGATGGAAAATGACGGAGAATAATGTGAGAAAAAGAATACATATATTCTAACATATGAGTCATTTTGCTGTACAGCAGAAATTGACAAAACATTGTAAACCAACTATAATGGAAAAAAATAAATCTTAAAAAAATAAAATAGTTCATCTTGAAGAAAAAAATATTCCCATGAATCCAAAGCTATCCCTGGACATGGCCCTGGCAACCAGAGGGTTAAGGAGGAAGTCCCATTCATCAATGTGCAGCCACTAGTGCTGAAATCTTCAGGGACCTGCAGCCAGATACCCCAGGACCCACATCCATCTAACATGTTCAGGCACCAGCCCCAGAATCCCTAGCCCTGCCCACCAGCAAGAATGCTGTAAGACTTAGGAGTAGCCTCATTCACCAGTACACACATAAAAACCCCAGGAAAAATCATATCTCCACAGCCTACAAGCCCAGCCCACACATCAGAGGGCCAATACCAGCCCTGGGACCAGCAAAGCCCTGGACTTGCCCACAAATAAGCCAACACAAGCTTCAGGACAATCTTGGATCCCACAGACAGTCATGTCAGCAACTCAGAACACCCATTAAATAGTCTGACACCAGCTCTGGGACCCCTGGAACTTGCAGCCAGAACAAGGACCTGGCTTTGCCTGCCAGTAGGTCTATACGAGCCCAAGAACCTGGCTTCATCCACCAGTGGGTAGACACCAGGCCTGAGATTTCCTAGATTACAATACTGCAAAGCATTAGCTCCAGGGCTACTCAGGCTTCTGCATCCAGTCATTTTGTGGCCTGATTCCACGAAGCAGCAGCTGGCAACCATCACATAAGGCAAGGCCTGGCAGCCAACAAAAACCAGGGCCAGTCAAACCTAGCAGACCACTTACAATCGCCATCCTGACACAAAAGAAGGCCACATAGGTGGCACCCCTATAATACATAGCTTTAGCAATAGAGAGGCATGTACCATGGAATACATTTTCTAACTCTTGGTTAAAAACGTCTATGTTCTCACTCTGTGCATCCATGCTCCTCCTGAGTTCCCTGACCATCTTTATGGTCATTGCTCTGAAGTCTTTCTTGGGTGGATTGCATATCTCTCTGTGTCACATAGTTCTCCTGGAGTTTTATTTTGTTCCTTCTTCTGAAACATATTCCTCTGTCACTTCATTTTGTCTAAACTGCTATTTGTATTTTTATGTATGTGGTAGGTTGGTTAGGATTCTTAACCTTGGTGAAGTGTCTCTCTGTAGGAGACATCCAATGGGATAGTATCCCACCAGTGAGTGCACTCACATATCACATCCAAGGCCAGGAGCCAGGTGGTCACAGGGTAGTATCTGGCCTGTGTTTGAGGACTTGGTCTGTAGGCTAAAGGGCTATAGTTTTCCTGCTTCTGGGGTCTCCCACTGGTAGGTGAGGTTGGTCTAGAGGCTTGTGCAAGTTTCCTGGTAGGATAGGCTGGTGCTGCCAACTGGTAGATGGAGCTGGGTCTTGGCCATCTGGTGGGGAGGGCCATGCCTAGGGGCATGTTTGGAGGGGGCTATGGACTCAGTAAGTCTTTAGATAGTGTGTCTGCTATGTCCCCGCCTAGTCTGTATTGATCTGTAAGTCCTATTTTTCCCTGTGGCTGACCCTTTTCATATTATAGCACATTTTATAATAAATTTATCATAATGTGAGGTAAAATAAAATTGTCTCTTTCCACCTGAAGCATCCATCAGATGTTCAGCAAATTCAAAGGGCTCTGTGAAAGTTGATGACTTAGTGCAGAGATACAATCATTTGAAATTATGATTGCTTTGTACTGCATATTTCATAATAGCTAAATAATAGAAACAATCTCAGGGTCACCCATCAATTAATGAAATAAAGAAGATATGGTATACATATATACAATGGAATATCATTCTCCCATGAGAAAGAAGGAAATCCTGCCGTTTGTGACAATAAGGGTGGACTTTGAGTGCATTATACTAAATGAAATAGGCCTGACCAAAAAAAAGAAAGAATATGCTCTGTGCAGGACATTTGGCCCTGTCTGAAATACCCATACAACATTTGGTCCACGGTAAAGGGCCCGCAATATTTGGTCCTGTTCCAAATGATTTGCCATAGACCAAATAAAACCAAATGTCTCATGCTTATTTTGGACAGGCCCAGAAGTCTGCTAGCTCAAATATCCAAATGGCATCATTTATATGCCACATCCAAAGAAAGAAAAAAGGAAAATAAAACTCATATATGCAGAAATTAAAAAGGACTTTTGGGCCTGTCCAAAATAAGCATAAGACATTTGGTCCACACCAAAAGGTCCTTGAAATTTGGCTTTATTTGGTCTATAGCAAATGGTTTGGTACAGAAACAAATTTTGCAGGCCCTTTGGCATGACTCTAGCAGATAACACTGTATTGTACAATTGAAATTTGCTAAGAGAGTAACATTCTCACCAAATAAAAGAGAAAGAGATCAATATGTGAGATAATAGGTGTTCAATTAATTGGATGAGGGAATTTTTTTTCTCTGGGCTACTTGAGACCATCATTATAGGCTCTTCTATGGTGTTACAAGAATAGTCCATAAGTGTCTAGACACAGGGTTGAAGAAAATGATAATGACCCCCAATCCTTTAGGCCACTTCCAGGAGTTCTAAACTTCTTCCAGTCTGGTACTTTCTCACACATGGGATTTTAAAAAAGTGAGCCTTTTAATATTAGTGTTCATTAGCTGGTTAAGGTATTCCTCTAATAAAATGTATTAATTGTTGATTTTTAAATTAAATAAATTCCTATACAGATAGTCTTATAAATTATACAGGTACAACCACTAATACTTATTAAATACTCTGTATTTAGACTTACCTGCTATAATTTAGTTTGGTAGTTATATTTGAAGATATTAAGCACTGTGCTATAGCAGGAAAGTAAATTCCAAAAAACAACATCCAATAAATAGGCAACTAATCTTATTTCAATGTATGTTTTCGGTAGAACTACTATATGATGTAGTTATATTTTTTGCCAATAAAATCTTGTAGACTCTTGAGAAAAGAAAACAAATGATAATAAAAATAAATGGGCTTTTTTTTTAAGTGTGTGAGACAGGAAGGGGTCTTTTCCCCCTACCGCTCTTGATTTTAATTCGTGCACATGGGAGTGTCACACAACTGGGACCTCAGTCAGTGGTGGCCAAAGTTTGCAGAGGGAAAAAAACAAAAAATTGGTGAGGGATTGTTTGACGGAACAAATAAACTTATGCTTTGAGTGTTCAATTAGTAAGACATTTAAGAAAAGACTGGACTTGGGTATTAAATTAGTGAAGAAGTAATGCAGTTTGTTGTAGAGGCTTCTTGACCCTTATTTCCTCCCACTGGGTAGTGGAAAGATAAGGATATCTTATAAGGGTATCTTTCACCACCGAGTGCAGTAATCATGAGAGATTATTTCCTGCTTTTAGGGACAAGAGAGGATAGTCAAAGTGTCCCACTTGCACTGGCCATTTCTTAAGTCATTTTAATTCAATAATTAATATGCCACTGAGGTACACTTTCGAGTGACCTGCCCTGGGCCACAACAGCTGCAGAGCATTCTTTCCGATGGGATAAGTATTTCTTCTGACCCATCCTCAAGACCACCCAACCCCACCTCCCCCTCTATACCCACACAGACAGAAACATCATATAAACATAGGCACAAATATACATACTACATTCCAATACTTCTCTTTGGAAAATTATTACATTACACCCAGTTAAACAGAACTATGAATAAATAACTAGTCAGATGTAATTTCCTATAGAATAGACAGAATGTTTTCCCCATTATTCCATAGGTTTCCATAGCTCCAAGAAGAAAAAATGTTATTGGATGTGTGAAAGTTATTAAATGTCAAACATCAAAAGAAGGGTTCCCTGACATTAAAGACAAACACTACTGCCTTCATGTTTTTTCCTTGACTTTGCCTTTGGTGTCGAGCAGGAATAAGTCAATCAAAGCAACTCTGTATTCTGCTTAGAAAACATAAGTGCTTTGGTAGAGAAAGACATTTAGAGAAATTGGAACCAAGACACAGAACTGATGTGGGATTATGTGATCCAAAGGAAATGAAGAGAAATGATAAAGCAGTATTTTCCTTGTTGCATAAGATAAATAAGTGAAAAAACACTAGAGGGGGTTGGGAGTATGCTGGATTCTGTTCCCTCCCATAGACACATGTGAGTATATATTAAAATTTTAGCCTTACTAACATTATTTATTTTACAATTAATGCATGATTGTGAGACATAAGTGAAAATTCTAGATATATAATAGCAATGTATACAGTCAAATAAGAAGACAGTATCTTTGAACTTAATTCAGTAACTATTTATTTACATCTTAATTTGCACAGGCTCATTGCTAAAAAATAAAGAGACAAGAAAAATAAAGATATAGCACATAAACTTCTGTCTTAGGCAAACTGGAAAAACACAGTTCATAAGAAGAAACACCAGTATTGAGCATAAAACTATTTGAAATAGAATATACATACAGCTGAAGAGCAACAAACAGAGATGGAATAAAAAATATGTGCGGTCTACTGATGGAGCTGCAAAATCTTCTGAATAAGAAAACATTAGGACTGTGAATTATATGTAAGACATAGACACAAAGCATAGGGATGGGGTCTTTACAAGCAGAGGAGAGAGAGAAATAAAGGCACATGAATAAGATTTTAGAGTATGTTTGGGGAATGCAGTAAAGTCCACTCTCTCTGGATGATAGCATCCAAGCAAGGGGAAACAGAGGAAGAAACTAAGGCAAGACAAAAATACCAACCATGAGTGTCTAGTTTGTCATCTGCCCTGCTAAAACTTTGTAAGTGTTAGCTAAAGGACTATTACTTCTTTATGGAATACAAATGTTACTAATTTCATAGATATTTGAGAAAAGAAGGATGCATATCATTAAAGCAAACTGCCAAGATTCAGAGTCAGTAGTCACCCAGATCTCCCTGACCATGAAGCCTATTATAGTAATTCATACAAGTGCTATGTAATGATTTGTACCAATCCTGTGACTTCTGAGATGAATAAATTCAACTTGGGCCAATTTAGGAAGATAGTTGATAAACAAGTGAGGAGGCTAGATTTTATTTCAAGAAAAGCAGGGTTCCATATCATTTTTTGGAGAGAGCTCTGATATGATCAGTAATGCACTTTAGAAGGACAGTTCTATGCCTCAGATCCATGGGGTCACACCCAGAACCGAGTGGGAAGCTTTAAAGTACAAATTGCAATCTGAATGGTAAGAGTGATTTGTTTCTTAGGTCCAACATCCCAAAAAAGCATAAATGCTTTCTATCTCAAATAATAAATTCCATGGAGATACCCATAAAAGGTACAATGAATATCATCTCATTTGCGTTAATTCTAAGTGTGCTATTTTAAACCATACCTTCCTCATGGCAATTTTCATCTCCTCATTTCTCAGAGTATAGATGAGAGGATTCAGCATGGGGGCAATCATGGTATAAGACACAGAGATTTCCTTATCCTTGTTTTCATTCCCAGCAGGTAAAACATAAATGTAGATACAAGGAACAAAGAATAAAACTACAACCATTATGTGAGAACTGCAGGTGGAGAGAGCTTTCCGTCGCCCCACAGAGGAGTGTGTTCTAAGACTATATAATATGATTATATAAGAAATTACTAGGACAAGAAAAACGACAATCACCACCACCCCTGAATTTGCAATCATTAAGATATTAACAAGATGAATATCGCTGCATACTAGTTTCAAAAGTGGCTTCACATCACACAGGTAGTGATCTATCTGATTGGGACCACAGAACAGTAAACTGAGCATCACCAGCAGGAGAGCAATAGAGTGTCCAAAACCCACAACCCAGGCCATGATGACCAGCATGGTGCACCTCTGCCGGTTCATGATGACCAGGTAGTGCAGGGGCTTGACGATGGCAACATAGCGGTCAAAAGCCATGGACACCAAGATGAGTATCTCCACACCTGCCATCAAGTGGGCAGTGAAGAGCTGGGTCATGCAGTTGTTATAGGAAATGTTTTTTCTTGCTGCAGCTAAGTCCCTCATTAGCCTGGGGACCACGCTGGAGGTATAGAAGAGGTCCATGAGGGAAAGGTGGCCGAGAAAGTAGTACATTGGTTGTTGGAGCAGATGGCTGCAGGTGATTGTGAGTAAGACGACACAGTTTCCCATTAAGACTGTCAGGTAACAGAGCAGGAACAAGAAAAGGAACAGTAGCTCTGTTTGTTTGTTTCCCCACAGCCTCATAAATACAAATTCTGTGACATTGTTTTGATTTTCCATGAGATTGGGGTGTGTCCAGCATAAACAACAGACACTTAATTCATCAGAAATGACACAGAACATAATACATCTTTAATAAAACTTTTGAAGTTTCAGAATGTTTATGCATTTAAAAAGATGTAGGTCACACAAGATTTATTTCAGACTTAATCTTTTAAATCCTTTTTAGATTAACAGTATTATATTTCAAGTGAAATTTAGGGGAAGTGTATTTCATGTCTGGAACTTTGTAAATATTTTTCATGAAGAGTTACTTTTTGGATACTCATTTTACATGTGAGGAAGTAGAAAAATAGTTAATTCCACAAAATCACTAAGATATTAAGTACAACCCAAGACATGAACCTCTATTTGATGCCATTTTCTATGCTTTGCACAGTTATGCTACCTCATCTACTGGCCAAAAGTACTACCAGCTCTATTCCACCTCTATAAAGAGTATGGGGTCTTATACCCTTCTGCTGATACCATCTGTACAACTCTAAGTCCCTTCCCTACTCTATGCCACATATAATTTATGCATAAAGTCTAAATCACAAATGAAAATGACACATATCCATTGGAACTAAACTTTTTTTCTTGAAACAAAAGCTAGACATATGGTAGAGAAATAGCCTTAATTAGTTTGTAGCTAAGAGTTTCAGCAACTCCTCCTCCTGGCAATTATGGTTAGGATTCAGAGCACAGAGAGGCAGGCAATGGGGAACTTGAGGCACAATTGCTGGGCACCTGAACATATGGAATAAAGGTGATTATTATGTAAAAGTTCCTCCTTTTCTTAATTATTCTAAAAGCACATTTTAGAGGTCACCCTTGAAACATCAGAAAGACTGGAGAGCTGGTTGTTTTCTGCGGACATGCTGAAGAACTCAGTGTGAGTAAAAGATGACCTGCTGATTAAAATATACATTTAGAACAGGGGCTGCCACTTTGATATAATGTACCTAGAAGCAGAGAGTATCTTGAAACCATCACCTTTACCTATAACCAAATGTCTTCCATAAAAAAATAATATTTTGCCAAAAGACTATTCATTTCAATAAATTGTTTTTTAACGGCAGCAGTGGGGAACAAGAGGATTCATTGGACGGATGCCCTAACGATTACAAAGATGAACATTCAGGGTCTCATATCCTGTTACTTTTTTGTTGTGAACACTGAGCAATTCATCTTCTGAGTCTCCTTCTTTAGTAAGTGGTGCAATAAGGCTGAATCTACTTGTTTATGTTAATTGCAAAAAATGAATGACATGCAAGGAACACAATATAAAAGGGCTTATGATTCTAACTTGTCAAATACACAAAATATTACTCTCACAAATATTTGGAAAGCAACTAACTATTCTGAAAGGAAATAGGCACCAGCATTTTCATCACTTTATTGGTTTTAACTATGGATTTTTATCTTCTGCCCAAGGGGATTGATTAAAGAATCTTATTAGACACATAAAGTATAAGGAAAAAACGAAAGTGTTGCTATAACTTTGTTCTGGGTGTAAAACAGAGCTTAGCAAACAGCATATTTATGTACAAAAAGATATTATACAAACCTAGTAATTTCTTTTTTTTTTAATGGCCACATGTGTAGCATATGGAAGTTCCTAGGCTGGGGTTTGAATAGGATCTGCAGCTGCCAGCCTATGCCACAGCCACAGCCATATGGGATCAAGCAATGTCTGCAACCTACACCACACCTCATGACAACGTGGGATCCTTAACCCACTGAGCGAGGCCAGGGATCAAACCCTCATCCTCATGGATATTAGCAGGGTTCGGAAACTGATGAGCCACAGTAGGAACGCCAAAGCCTTTTTTAATGTGGAAGAATCTGATCAATTAAAGGACATAAATGATTTTAATGATAACATTAAATTCTATAAGATAACTGTAGAAAAACTAGATTGCAGCTCTTGGAATAGAATGTTTCCTGAACACTGATAAGCCTGGACATCTTTAACACCTGATCCACTGCTGCTCAATGTGTGATGGACGTCAGCTGCAAAAAACGTAGTCCCATATAGAAAAACATCCTCCAAAGCAGTGTCTGTAGAATTCTCTGAAACAACTGCCTTATGCAGAAATATCCCAGATCTCATCCTCAAATCATTTTCCTCCTGGTTTTTGTTTAGACCCCATAAATACTCTGGGTGCCTCCTCTCTCTTTCCCTCACTCTGTGTCTCTCTCTCTTTCTCTCTCCCTCTCTCTCTCCCTTTCTTCCCTTCCTCTCTCTCTTACCCCATCCAAATACACACACAGGTACACACTCATACTCTACACAAATAAATGCTTAGATACACAGGGTTTAGGGAGTAAAGAATTGTTCACTTTTTACAAACTTTTCAGTTAAAGAGTTTGTCCATGTTTTTTTTTCCCTTTCAAGCTTTAAAAATCTTGAGAAAAATCTCTGTGAGGAATTGTGGGCGAGGATAGGTCAACTACGGTGTGAAAAAAATAAACATCTAAATATAATTACTGGGAATTAGGATCTTTGACCAAGGACATGAGAGTATATAAATAGTGTAAAAATCCATCAAGGACAACTTGATATGATTTTTTCTGTTTCCTTAAATATTTATCACATCTATGATAAAGAAAAGTTGAGTTCCCGTCATGGCGCAGTGGTTAACGAATCCGACTAGGAACCATGAGGTTGCGGGTTCGGTCCCTGCCCTTGCTCAGTGGGTTAACCATTCGGCGTTGCCATAAGCTGTGGTGTAGGTTGCAGACGCGGCTCGGATCCCGCGTTGCTGTGGCTCTGGCATAGGCCGGTGGCTATAGCTCCGATTCAACCCCTAGCCTGGGAACCTCCATATGCTGCAGGAGCGGTCCAAGAAATAGCAAAAAAAAAAAAAAAGAAAGAAAGAAAGAAAAGTTGAAATTTGAATATTATGTGCTTATTTATTTGATACATTTAGAGTAGCATTTTAAATTCCATATACTACTAATAATAATATGTTCTAAGACACTTCACTAATACTATCCAAGTACTAACCATTTTCTTTTCACTACGATCCGATAAGGAATATATATAATTGCATTATTGCTCTTTTATTGCAAATAAGGAAACTAGAACCACAAGTTACACAAGTATTAAGGGGAATTCTGTATCTAACCTATTTTTGTATGATTCAGAAGCTCATATTTTTGGGGCTTAAATGGCTCTCATTGATAAAAATAAAATCTCAAACCCCTCCATTTGTCATCAAATCACCACCTAGATTTTCCTGAGTGCCCTCTCTTCAAAATAACTGCTGGGGAAATTATTCCAGAGTAATTTCAACACAAAAATTTGAATTTACTAAGATCAAAAAAGTTTACAAAATAATTTTTGTGCTGTTCAAAATCCTAATTATTTTCTTGATATTTATCCCAATTATTTTTCCCAATTTGAAAACATACTCACGCACACACACAAACATGTACTCATGCACATATGCATATATATCAGTCAGGTTGCTTACCTCTGTGAAATTAAAAAAAATTTTTTTGAAAATAGGGAAATTCTTCAGGTTGGTTCCTTTTATTTTTCTGTGACTGTGCTATGAAATAGTAAATAGATGTGGAATACCTCTTAATCTCTCATGAATCCTCCATCCAAAATAAATATTGAGGAAAGCATTGCTGGGGATACCTTAAATTAAAAGCCACAAGAGGGACCAGAGGGAAAAATTCCCACAGGCCCTTTACCGCAGCCAATGTGCATGTGGTTGTCATTGTAAAAATAAAGCAAATACTATTAGACTGGATATATACATAAATTTAAAGTTTACTTCTTTTATTTTTCTCTTACGGGTTTTCAGGTTAATGATCCAATATTTTCTGTAATGTTAGAACACTGATGAAACATTATGGGTATTTGTTTTTCTCGCTCTCTCCTCTCCTAGAATATTTCCTCAAAGGCTGAAGTCATTGTTGTTTATCATGATACATACTATATGTTTAATAAGCAATGAATTCTTTACCATCCCATTATAAATCATTTTCTGTTACTGTGTTGTTATTAGGGTGATGGCTAGAATTGGGAAAATTCACGATGCATACTTATTTTTCCCCTTGTTTTAGTTGTCTTTTTATTTTTTGCTTGATTTTGCCCTTTTTCTCTTTCTGGGTGAAAGAGGGAGAGGTGTATCAACACAAAGTAAAAGCAATAGGTTGAATAAATTGTAGTCCTTAGTTTATAGCAGGTGATCCTTATGGGCCCATGCAAGGTCATTTCAAAGGTTAATTTGATTTTATAATCTGTTTTCATTTTTTTAATTGCTAATTTTCACTTATCTTTGCCCATTCTGGACACTCACTATACTGTACTATATTTAACTCTTACTAGCTCCAGATTATTGCATGTTCCCTGTGGCTTTCCTGCAACTGTCCACATCTTGAAAATGATCTCTTACTATAATTTTCTATAATTACGGTGTTTGACTGGGTCTTCCCTTTGCTGCATGACACTGACTCATGTATGCATTTAATAATATAGCCTTAAAATACATGAATCAAGGATATATAAATCCACAGGAAGAAAATATCAATCCACCTTCACAGTAGACAATTCAATGTTTCTTTTTCAATTATTGATAAAGTAAAGCAGGCAGGAAGTGAGGAAGAATATAAAAGATCTAAATAGCACAATTTAAAAGAATATAGATGCATGAATAAAATCATACTCTTAACAAGGAATCAATATTACTGGCATGCATAGATGAGTAGATACAAAATTAAGTATTAGATCATTTTAAAAAAGCCTCAACATATTTTAAGGAAGTGATATTATGCAAAGTCTGAGCAAAATCTAAATCTAAATCTATATTACTGTTATTTGCTCAAACAGTTTAGGGATATCTCTCTCAAATAACTAAACATGTTATGGGAGATTATTAGTAGAGAAATTAAGTTTAAAAATATGTACAAGGAAGAGTTTCCATGTGGTCCAGCAGCTTAAGGATCCAGTGTTGTCACTGCAGTGGCTCAGGTCACTGCTGTGGCATGGGTTTGATCCCTGGTTTTGGAACTTCTGCATTCCATGGGTGCAGCCAAAAACAAAAAACAAAAATAAATACAAGGCATTTTACTTGGAAAGGAAGGAGTAAAACTACCTCCAATAACAAATGACATGATATTATATATAGAAAATACTAAAAAATTTACTCATACTATATCTATATAGCTATATATGTGTATGTGTGTATGTATATATATGTATACGTATGTGTGTGTGTATATATATGACTGTGTATACACACACACACACACACACACAATATATATACAAGATCAGGACATCAGCAAGATGAAAATCTAAAAGACCCCAATGCTCACAGCACACCCCCCCCAAAAAAAAATAGGAAGAATAAATGTAACTACAAACCAAATAAAATACTCAGGGAAAATTCTGGATTACAAAGAAGAAGCAGCAAATCTTTGTGGAGCTCAAAAATCATGGATTGCGACAGAGAAAAGTACAAGAAGCATATTACCTATGTCACCTCATATCCCAGTCCAGAGGAGCTCTGCACCAAGAGGCATCTCATCAAAGGAACTTTACCCCACAGGAAAAAATGAGAGAGGAAAGCAGGAACCCCACTAAGGCTTCACCATTGTGGATATTTGCAGCCTTTGCTACAGAGGCCTCCCGTATTCTTTAGCAATGTTGATCCCATTGGATGGAGCTAACTTGGAGTGCCCCACATTTGCATTTATTTCCTGGCACTGAAGCTATCTCTGCAGCGAGACCAACAATCAGCACCCTGTTTTCTGGGACAGCAACAGCGGAGTACCTCACCATATAGTGCTGGAGATGCCATTGCTCTGGGCCCAAACCCTGGCCCCAGGTTGTAGCTTTCTCCCACCATTATCAGTTTGCACTGCCCCTGGTGTGACCCCCCCACCCCAGTCTCAGTTTGAGGTTCTGAACTGTCACTGCATCGGACCACTGACATTTTTCTGACTTTAACTGACCACCACCTACATTGTGTTGCCAATTCCTGCGACTGTCTCCTTGGGTCAGAATTGAATTTTTGACCCGCCAAGCCCAGGCTGTACTAGCTCTGCATCCTGCCCCTTGGTACCAAGCCCCTGCTTCACATTGTCATCACAGGACCTATGTCACCAGGCAGGGTCCAACGTACCCTCTACAGCCAGAGTCACTGCAGCAAGACCCTGCGACCAAAGTCTCGGTTCCATAGGAGATCTGCATACACCTGCACTTTAGACAGCACTGTCACAGGTACAGCAAGCTCACCAGTGCTAACATTATACTCAGTGTTCAAAGGTTGAAAGAATGAAAAATAAAACTGGTATAGTCATACAATAAACAATTATTCCATCATAAAAATGAATGAAGAACATGCTATAACATGAGTGAACTTTGAAAACATGCTAAGAACACAAAAGAGCATACATTGTTTGATTCTGTGTATATGAAATGTCCAAAATAAACAAATTCATACAAACAGAAACTTTATTAGTGGTTCCCAGGTACTAGGGGGGAGGGATAAATGGTAACATAATAAATGACCACTTAATTGGCATAGGATGATGAAAATGATCTGTAATTAGAAAGCTGTAATGATTACACCACACTGTGTAGATATTAAAATCCAAAGGACTATACATTTTAAGTAAAGCGATGAATTTCCTGTTATGCAAATTTTGCCTCAGTTAAAAACAATCACAAATGAGAATTTTGAAATAAAGAAACTGAATTAATTAATTGTTTGAGAGGAAGAGTAGAAAGAAGAGAGACCAAGAGGCAAATAGACGCATTACTCAAATACACAATGAAAGCACATACTGCATCAGATTCAGATTCTAGGGACATTAACACGATGGTAGAAAATATCATGAGCACATTTAAACCAGAAAATCAGATAATGTAAAAATCAATTGTTAAAAAATTATTGCAAGGTTTGGCTTAAAAAAGAATTTAAAAATTGAGTCATCTTATACCAGTTGAAGATATTATGTTTGTAGTTAAAACCATTCTCAAAAATAATCCCAGGCCTAATAGCTTCAACTTCTAAATTCCACAAACTATTTTTAAAATAAAAAACACAAATTCTACATAAATTCTCTCAGAAAATAGGAAACACTAAGCACATAATTTTATAAAACCAGCATTGCGAAAAGGAACACAGTTGGAGAATTTATTCTACCAAAATTCAACACTCCCATGAATACGCTGTGTGATTTTGAAGTAAGGAAAAAAATACACTTAATTGAAACATAACAGAATGTTTATAAATAGGCTTAAATGTATGAATTTTTTTACAAAGATATTGAGGTAATTCAATGCAGAAAGATTAGATTTTTTTTTAACAAATTCTGGATCAATTGGACATACATAAGCAAAAAAACCAACCAACCAAAAAAATGAACCTCATCACTACCCCATGCTGTACACAAATGAACTCAAAATCAGTCAGAAACCCAAATGTTAAAGATGAATCTAAAAAAATCATAGAATACTTTTGACCTTGAGGTAGGTAAATATTTATTAGATATTACACAATAATAAGAAAAAAATTCAATCTTGTCAATAATATATATCTTCTGCTCATCAGATACCATCCATCTTAAAAATGAAAAGGCAATCCACAGACTAGGGGAAAATTACATATGTATATATATGCAAAACTTTGAAATCCATATATATGAATGTATAAAATTTTGTACATAAGCATGTTTATATTCATTTTATATATATCAAAAATAAATACAACAGAAATTTATATCTGGAATATATAATAAAACACAACTTAGTAATAAACTTGGAACTCCTATTTTCAAATGGTGCAAAAACTTAAAAAGAAACTTCAGAAAATAAAGATACACAAATGGTCAATAACAACATATTAAAAACATCATTAGGAAAAGTAAACTAAATCCTCCGTAATGCATCTCTACATACCTCCTAGAGTAACTAAACAAGTAATGCCAAGTGACAAGAATGTGGAACCATGCTTGTGTTTGATTTCATAATGGCCATCACATGATTCCAAGAAATAACTTACTGGGAGTCCTTCAGAATGTCTGTTTATTTTCATAGCCCTCTGATAAATGTCAAGAATAGGTGTTGAGACAAGTATTTTAAAGTGACTGACATTAATTTTTTGCCCTCGCTGCTCTAGCCCTCCCACAATCAATACTAGGTTTCCCAAAAAATTGTAATATGGGTAAGATAGAAGTTGTCTTTCTGACATGAGTCCACAGCTTAATTACATCACAGACCCCCAGGCTTGAATTGTGTCATCACTGCTATTTGCATGACATTCCCCTTTCTTAGAAAGTCAGGTTCTGATACGCAAAGGAAATTCACGTGTTTTAGCTCCAAGTGTAGGGAATACAATTCCCTACTCAAGAATAAATGTTTCTCAGCATGTCTCTCCAGAATATCTGCTTCTAAGACAAAGCCTTTCCATCAAAGAAAATAATTAATTCCTGGGAGAGATAATAGTATCTATAAGACACGGTCCTTGAACTTTTATGGAAACTTCTTTAAATATCCATGCATTGCAGATGAGAATGTCTTTTTTGTTGTTATTTACAGCTCCAGAACAGGATTCATCAGGGTAGAATGACTCATTTGAATGTGTTTCCACCACTACTTTTGCCTCTTATCTGTGGGACTGGAGACATCATTTTCCCATGGTTCCAAAGGAATTCATTCTAAATTCAAGTCTTAGGCTTTCTGTGAAAATCACCCAGGTTTTAGACTAGAAGGAAAGACATTTTAAAAAGACGTACTTATCTAGTATTGATCTGCTATTGAATTATCCATCATATTCTCTTTGTGAGTGTGCCATGTTTTTCATCTTGAAAGTTACCTTACCCAAGAAATGTCAATTTGAAGATGCGATTATTTCTGAGGCCCCAACTATCATTTAGATCATCTAGAACCAGGTGGTAAGTTTTTTTTCAATAATGCTGATGCTTATTAAAGATTGTGACTTTCCATACATAGTAATCATTATTCTCAGCACTTCAAATAGAGTGATGGGGCAGTTCATCTTCACCCCATTCTTCAAAAGAGAGTTGGTAAATATCATTAACCTAATTTGACATATGCAAAATCTGAGGCTCATAGAGTTTAAGAAATTTGTAGGATCCATCTCTCTAACACCAGATACTCTTCTTTTGCCACAAGACACTTCCTTTAATAATTAAAATTACCATGAGAATGAAAACAAAATTTAAATATACTTCACACACACAAAGACATAAATCTGTTGAATGCTATACATTATCAGCTATTTACTCCAAACACAAATATGAAGAACTCTACCTGGGACCAATGGCTATAGATAACACATGTCTCTGTGGTGTCTTTAAAAGTAAAATCGGAGATGATTCATCCTTTTTGCATGGTTAAATGTTTCTCTGTATTACTGCTCAAAATGTCCATTCTTCCTATCTTGTTGGTGCATAGTCATAAAACTAAGTGAAGTGCCTTTGTCCATAACCATGTGGTGGCTATGCTCATTTATTTTTCCTCAATCAATTCTCATAGCAGCCTGTGAGGTGGACAGTATTATTCTCACTTGATATAAGAGGAAACAGAATGTAAGGTGCCATAAAATGTACCCCAGGTTAAGCAGTCACAAGTGGAAAAGGCAAAATTCAAATCTAGTCTTTCTGATTTTCAAAACACTACATTTCATCACTGGGATAGTCATTTTCAACATTTTGAAGAAGAGCCTGTGGGCCCATTCTTTGGAGGGAAACTGGGGGGGGGACAAGAAATGGGGTGAGGGAGAAGCAAAGCTAAAATGGACCTTAAATAAAGCAATAACACATACTTATTAAGACTTTGGAATTACAATATGTTATACCGCGTGTGTACATGTTTGTGTGTCTGTTGATGAAATTGTTGTATATATGCTTGACTCTGAAGTATTATTAAGCACTTATAATTATTATGGTCATTTCAAAAGAAGTTTACTAGTTTAACATTGTTTACTACAACATAACAATAAAGGGCATGTGTGAAGAATTTGGAGGAAAAAATAGTAAAAATTATAATCTGATCTAATCTTGGCTCCGAGATTTCTTAGATATAATCATGGTTCTCATCTTTATTATCTGCTTGATCTTGGGCAGGATCCTTAACTTTTCTATGCTTTATTTACTGATTTGTAAAATAAGTGTAAAATGATAGTAGTAATCATTTCACAGATTTGTACTGATGATTAGATAACCAAAGGTTTGCAAATACACTTGGAGCACAGTAATAATGAAATTTTTATTTATATGATAATTAATATTACTATCAATATTAGTCTTTGAGATAGTTTCCCATGTGCAAAATGGATGAAATAATACTATCCACACAGGTTGCTATTATACCATTCCCACAGAAATCAATTATTAAAAGTATATTCATTAGCTATTATAAAGTTATTGGGGAGTTCCCCTTGTGGCTCAGTGGTTAACAAATCTGATTAGTATTCATGAGGATGTGGGTTTGATCAATGGCTTCGCTCAATGGGTTAAAGATCTGGTGTTGCCATGAGCTGTGGTGTAGGTTGAAGAGGATTTTGGAAAAATGTTTTTCATTTGATTATAGTATCTCCTCTATCTTGCTTTCCCATCACCAATATCCTGTTACACTTTAGGTCAATTATTACAAATAGTCCACTACTAGGGTTCCTCTCTTTGTCTCTCATCCGCATGCAGAATCTCAGTCCACTTTACCCAAGTGACACAAACATCTTTACTGGAGTTATATCCAAGATTCTCTTTCTCCAATCCTTTTTCATCCTACATATTCTCAGTTACTCTTCTTGGTTTCCTATTTCTTAGCATGGATGGAAAATTCCTTAGCTTTACATTTACAGCTTTACATCTATTTTCTCCTTCTCTTTTCATACTTAACATGCCACTCTAGGCGAGTGCTTCACCTTGGTGTCTAAGTATCTCACATCATTAACTGTACACTGATCATCTTCTGCCTCAGTGTCTAAGTTCCTCATGTCTACATTTTAAACATCACCCACCCTGGGAAAGAATTTGAGTAAGTTTCAAGAAATTGGAAACTTTCTTTTCTATCTCAAAAAAAAAAAAATCCTATAAGAATTCAGATTTCAGTAGACCCTAGGGATTTATGATGTATTAGATGCCTTTTTTTTTTTTTTCAGGCACTGGAGCGGTGCATAACATGAAATATATGGAGAACAGGAATAACGTAACAGAGTTTGTTCTACTGGGGCTAACAGAAAATCCAAAGATGCAGAATATCATCTTTGTGGTGTTTTTTGTCATCTACATCTTCACTGTGGTAGGAAATATGCTCATCGTGGTCACCATCACTTCTAGCCCATTACTGGAGTCCCCCATGTACTACTTCCTGGCCTATCTCTCCTTTATTGATGCTTGCTATTCCTCTGTCAATACCCCTAAACTGATCAGAGATTCACTCCATGAAAAGAAGACCATCCTATTCAATGGGTGCATGACCCAAATTTTTGGGGAACATTTCTTTGGAGGTACTGAGGTCATCCTGCTGACTGTGATGGCCTATGACCGCTATGTGGCCATCTGCAAGCCCTTGCACTATACAACCATCATGAACCGTAGAGTGTGTCACCTGTTAATGGGAGTTTCATGGGTGGGAGGCTTTCTTCATGGATTCATACAGATCCTCTTCATCTTCAGATTACCCTTCTGTGGTCCTAACATCATAGATCACTTTATGTGTGATCTGAACCCTTTGCTCAATCTTGCCTGCATTGATACCCACATTCTAGGGCTCTTTGTTGCTGCCAATAGTGGATTTCTCTGTATGTTAAACTTTCTCCTCTTGATTGGCTCCTATGTGGTCATCCTGCACTCTCTAAGGACAAAGACTTTGGAGGCTAGGCAAAAAGCACTCTCTACCTGTGTATCCCATATCATAGTGGTTGTCCTATTTTTTGTGCCCTGCATATTTGTGTACATGAGACCAGCAGCTATTTTGCCTATCGATAAAGCAGTTGCAGTGTTCTACACTATGATAACTCCCATGTTAAATCCTTTAATCTATACCTTGAGAAATGCCCAGATGAAAAATGCTATTAGGAAACTCTGTAGTTGGCAAGCTATTTCAAGTGATAAATAAAATGTACATCGTGCCTAAGATTTATTCAACTGATGCAGAGGTCAAAAGGATATTGTTGATGATCTTAGCAAAGAAAGTCTATGATATTAAAAGAAAAGAATTAACTGCCATAAATCATAGATTCTGCAGGGAGAGAAAAAAAATGAGTGCAAGAAAAAGAAGAAAAATCTAGTCCAGGATAAATTTTGGAATATTTGTAATATTCTACCAAATTGGGGCTTAGTTTTACCATCCTCATCCCATCCCCAATCAAAGATTCCTAAGCTTTCATTTTAATAAAAAATTAATGAAATACGAAACTTTGATATCGAGCAGTAATCTCTATAACAATCCATAGAGGTAGGCACTGCTATTGTCCCCATCAATACAGGTGAGGAAACAAACAAAAATAATAAAACTCCAAATCAGAAATACTGATTACACACACACACACACACACACACACACTCACATATACAGAGAAAGAGAGTGAGAAAGTGTGAGGCCAATACATAATATATAGCACATGTATGTTATATGTTATGTTTAATATGTTATATATTAAATATATATTATTGCATAGACTGTATGTATTATTTCATCATATATAAATAAATTCTAATAGTTCATTAATAACTGTTCATTTTTATATATCATAGTTAATGGTAATATGTTAACGGTTAAGATGTGATACAAAATTACTTTAGGAATATAAAAGCAATGGGCCATTTAACTTCTAACAGTAAGTAAGGAATATTACACCATGTTTTCAAATTTCCTTGTAGCATTCAGAATCCTATTGTATTGATTATGTAACAATCTTATGCTAAAAAATCTATCAGAGAGAGTGATGTTTCAAATTACATTTTAATGCCAGATGGGAATTTCAATTTATTAAATAAATAGAATTTATAAAGTAATGGCCTACTTGCTAACAACAGTTTCTACCAGTATCACAGTATTTGGTACACAATATCTGATAAATATTGAATGAATAAATATATAAAGGAAGGTGTACGCATTCAATAAAATATAGAGCAGATAAAGTAAGTATGAGATTAGGACATTTTTTCTGCCTTTCTCTCTTTCAGACTATGAGAATTCTAGCTGGATTTCTTTGGTAAACCACATTTATTCCTGCTTAAAGTGGGAATAAGAAAGAAATGGAAGCTGAATATTTTTTGTCATACGAACTAAGAGTTTACTTGGGTATTCTCCCTGCTTTTACCAAGATTTCATCATTTTCTGAATGTGGGATTTTTTGTGTGATATTTTCCTTTTAATTGGTGTGTTTTTGGTAACATTTCATTATGAACAGCTGTTTTTAAAAATCTGTAACTTCCTCTACACACAAAGCAATTTCTCGGTAAATACATTCCATTCATTTTTTCTGTCTTTCATTCCTTAAAAAACAGATATTCTTGAACCCAAGGAATATATCAAGTACATTAATAGTCACCAGGGCTTCAGCAGTGAGTAAAGAGAAATCTAAATGATTTCTTCACAGAGCTTAGAATCATGGAAAGACTTCCAAAGAAAGCAGAGAAATACCACACAGTGTTATAAATAGTAAGAGAGTAGAAGCAGAGGGTGCTCTGAAAGTATGTTGGAGAGACACACAACAATGACTGGGGGGGGGGTTCAGAAAAGATTCAAGTGTGAAAAGACATCAAAAATGGGACACAAAGGATATGAAGGTCAGTAAAATGAATAGGCATCAGAATCAGATATTCCCTCAGAGATGGAATATATAATAAAGGCAAGAAGATGAAAAATAAGAGTGCAGGAATCCTAATAAATTTGATACAGCTGTGGTTGTCAAATCAACTATTTATTTGAGTTATGTGCATTGTGTAACAGGTAACATGCTGGACACTTAGCTTATCAAGGGTAAATAGTAAATAGCAAGATATAAAGATAGAGAGAAAAGAACAGGGAAGGCCAAGAAGGCTCTCATAAATTTATTAAGGCTTCAAGCTAAGCAGTGTGAAGAAAATATTGGAAGATTTTTTTTTAAGCTAGCAAATGATGCTGTTATATTTGAGATACAGAATGATGACTCTACAGCTACAGTATAGAAAATCAGTTGAAGGGGACAAGACGGGCAGCAAAAGAGCAGTAAGAAGGTGACTGTAATTACTTGTATGTGATATGATGGAGGCTTGGACTCAAGTGGTGCCAGTGATGATGGAGAATGCTGTGGATGCTGCTGCACCTGCTCAAATCCCTTTCATTGGACCTGTGCCCCCAGGGATATCTGCTGTGTGTCTGTGCTGTTAATAGCTCACAAGTCCCATTCTTTCTGGACAATTGCACAAGAGAATTGAAACTGCCCCACTTTGTGACCAGGCTCACCAACTGAAGGCCCACCAGCATCCAATGAATGACTGAAGAAGGAGTAGAAGGCACCGGTCCCCTTGCCTAAAGGTGGAGCCTGTGCAGTAATGCAATATATACTACAGAGCTCTCATGGATTCAGGCTGGAGCCAAACAAATGGAGACTACATCTTTTTCCCCATCATGGGCAGTTTCCCTAACTAAAATGGAGAGACAGGGAAGGGAGAAATATTTTAGAGTTATAAAAAAAGAAATTAAAATAACATGAAGATGTGAGATCAAAACATTCATGGATTAAATCTAGATTCTGGCTTTTATCACTGAATGTTTGAAGAAATTGATGAGAATGAATAGAGAGAGGAAGAGCATTCTTTGGCAGTGAACAAGGCCTCTTTATATCCAGTGGGCATGGCCACTCATTCTCAGGCTGAAGGATTAACCCTTCATTGCCTGAAGAAACTGTAATGGCCTGCCCTGCAATAGTTGCCATGAAAGACCATGCTGATTCTCCTCAGGATCCACTCAATAATACAAACCACCCCTCTTTTCTTCTAGTTCTGTAACCAGACTCAAGTAGCAGGAAGCTGCTAAAAGTGAGGTCCCACTGGGAGTTCCTCTTGTGGCTCAGTGAGTTATGAAGCCAACTATTATCCAGTTGGGTGGGTTCGATACCTGGCCTTGCTCAGTGGGTTAAGGATCCAGCATTGCCATGAGCTGTGGTGTTGGCCCAGACACAGCTAGGATCTGGTGTTGCTGTGGCTGTGGTATAGGCTGGAAGCTGCAGCTCTGATTTGACACCTAGCCTGGCAACTTCCATATGCCACAGGTGCTTCCCTAAAGTAAATAGATGATAGATAGATAGATAGATAGATAGATAGATAGATAGATAGATGATAGATAGATAGATAATAGATAAATAGATAGGTAGATAGATAGGTAGATAGGTAGACAGATAGGTGATAGATGATGATAGATAGGTAGATGATAGATAGCTGATAGATAGATAGATGATAGATAGATAGATAGATAGATAGATAGATAGATAGATAAAAGTGAGATCCTACTGTAGAGCACAGGGAACTATATATCCAATCTCTTGGGACAGAACATTGTGGGAGATGGTATAAGAAAAAGAGGATATGTATATATATATATATATATATATATATATATATATATATATATATATGGCTAAGTCACTATGCTGTACAGCAGAAATTGTCACAACACTGTAAATGAACTATACTTGAATAAAAATAAGAAAGAAAAAGTGAGGTACAAAATGTGACACATTAGACGTTGCACTACACTCCAAAATAACCACCTGGATTTTCTAATGTATGCAGACAGAAAAATTATAAACTTTGGTTTGGCCTGATTTACTGATAGAGGCTCTCTCAGCAGAGATTCTGCATTCAACATTGATACTGGGGGAATTAAGACATGCTCTAACAGTTTGTGTGGTGGTGGTGGCCAATGCATGAATCAAACAGTGGCCCACAGTGAGTAGCTCAGACATGCCAGACCTGCTCTGGTTTAATGTAGAAGAGATTAGAAGTTACTAGGAGATTGGAAGACAAGAGTGGGTTTTTACTGAAGATACAGTCAGCCACTCTGAGAGGTTCCAGAATACACACCTTTCACCACAATCATGAAAAATAAATTTGTAGCAGAGGCCTCGGCATCCTTGAAGGACTCTGTGATGGGTCACCAAAAAAAGAAGAAAAAAAAAAGGAAAAGAAAGCTCTGCGGGATATTGTGCAAGCTTCTCTGATCCAGTGGGTCCGTAGCATTTGATGTGTCAGTGGCAGATGGGGATGCCAGGGCTTCTGGCAGGACTCCACATGCACACTGCAGTGTAGGCACTTAGTATTTTGGAGCAAAGCTTGCCATCTTTTGCAGTTAAACACTCTTTTTAATAAATAGCTCCTGGGCTGCCACTGGACTTTAGTAGATTCTGACCGCCTCAGCATGGGTTACCAATTTAACATGAGCTGCCCATCATGAACCTGCTGTTCTCTGACCCATCAAAGCCATCAAATTGGGCAGGCACAACAGTAACCCATCATCAAAGGGACTGGCCTGAGTAAGACCTGAAGGCAAAGTTACATGGGTAAGTGGCAAAAATACTCAAAGTCCTGACCTGTCTTAAATCCCTTCTCTCCCTGCCAGCCCCTATGGAGTCATGGGGAGTTGCCTATGGTCAGTTAACAGCGGAAAAAAAGACTAAGGACTTGTATACAGATAGTTCCGCAATGATGAGCCAGCATAACCTCAAAGTGGAGGAGTTCCCGTTATAGCTCAGTGAGTTAAGAACCTGACTAGTATCCATGAGGATGTGGGTTCTTCAACCCCTGGCCTTATTCAGTGGGTTCAGGATATAGTGTAGGCTGCAGATGCAGCTCGGATCTGGCGTTGCCATGGCTGCGACATAGGCCCCAGCTGCAGCTGATTCTCTCCCTAGCCTGGGAACTTCCATATGCCACAGGTGCGGCTCTAAAAAGAAAAAATAAATAAATAAATAAATAAATAAATACCTGAAAGTGGAGAGTTACAGCACTACAGCCCCATTCTGGAACATCCCTGAACATCAGTATTGATGGAAATCCTCCCAAAGGGTACAAGTTCAAGTAGTGCACCTGATTGTTTACTTTGTTTGGAAGAGAAATGTCCAGATATGCTATATATACTGATTCATGGGTTTTAACCAATGATTTGGGTGGATGATCTGGAATTCGGGAGGAACAGGACTGAATAATTGGTAACCAAAAAAAGAAAAAGAAAAAAAATGAGGACAATGTACATTTAGGTGCTTCTCTGAATGGACAAAATGTATGAAAATATCTGTGTCTCACCACTAAGGATAAAAATGGGAGTGGCGCCATTCACAATTATCTTTAATAACTATTGTTGCTAAAAATGTTGCTTCCAGTTCTAGGTAACCTATTGCTCTGCCGGCTTAGAGGTTTTAGTTCCAAAGGGAGAAATGCTTCCTGCAGGGGCCAGCTCAGCAGGATGGGGCTGAAGAACGGGTGCTGTGGAACTTAAGGAAAAAAAGTTAACATAAAACCAGACACAGAGACATTTATCTTAAGTAAAGGTGGGAGCCGGGGACTCAAGGTCTCAGGGACCAAGCACCCCCCGCCTCAAGAAACCACACTGCTTTTATTGTGCTCCTTAGATGAGATCAAGTGAGGAGTGGCTTTGGGTACAGGGTTTGTTTACCATTATATAAGTTCTTTTACTATTTAAAAAGCCACTCAGGTGGTAAAAGGTTAAGCTCTTGTACTCTGACCTCTAGGCACTTAACAGTTCTTAAGCTTAAGTCACTTATGCCTTTAGGTCTTTGTTCTTAAGCTTAAGTCATTTACTAGCACTGTGACTGTTTTTCCAAGCAGGAAGATGGGATAAAGTAAGACAAGAAGATGGGATAAAGTAAAGAAGGACAAGATGGAGTTTTCAAAGAAACATGTCTTGGACAGCTTCCACCAGGAGACACAGCAAAATTCTGTGGAACTGGGGGGTCAAGACTCCTGCCTGAACGTTTTAGAATCTTTCCGCCTCTGAATCAACAGGAGAGTGAGATCAAGTGATTGATATTGACTCCAAAGGGAAATGGGACTACTACTTTGAAAGAGGAATGAGGAAAAGCATGTCTGGAAGACAGGAACTCTTAGACAGCCTCTTAGTATCAGCACGTCTGGTATAAGAGTAACAGAAACTGCAGCAACCCAATCCAGGCAGACCTATTAACAGCCCAGACTTTTCAGCAATGAAGGTCTATGTCACCCCACCAGGTAAAAATCACGATCAGCTCAGGTGTTGCTAAAGGCACAGAGAATACAAAATGAGTGAGTAAAAGAATAAAGACCAGCTACAGCCATGTGACCAATTACGGAAATAAGACATGTAATGACATGTTCTGTGCCTATGTTCTTTGTCCTCTTTAATTTATGAATATATTTGCGTATGTGTTATTTACATAAATGTATACATACATTTATACCCATACACACACATACAAACACATATGTTATAGATGTACACATATACATATATATCTTTTATCCTTTCTCTTATTACTGTATCATATAAAATAACGTTAACTTTCTATCATAGTATTTAAGTATTATTAATTTCTACCACAGCATTTAAAGTTTTAAGATAACAAAGACTCTACCTCCTTTGGGGGGAAAGACAGTGCATTTTCACTTGTACACAGGACAGCTATGCCATGTTGGGCAGAATTCACAGGTGACAATAGAAAAATAGGTTCATTAGACTCTATCAAAATTACAAGATTCTGGAGTTCCCAGCATGGCTCAATGATAATGAACCTGACTAGTATCCATGAGGACAAGAGTTTAATCCCTGGCCTTGCTCTGTGGGTTAAGGATCCCGCGTTGCCTTGAGCTGTGGTGTAGGTTGCAGATGTGGCTCAGATCCCATGTTGCTGTAGCTGTGGTGTAGGCCTTCAGCTATGGCTCCGATTTGACTCCTAGCCTGGGAAATTCCATGTGCCACAGGTGCAGCTCTAAAAAGACAACAGCAAAAAATTATAAGCTTCTAAGCATCAAAGGACAGAATCAAAAGAGAGAAAAGGCAACCCATAGAATTGCAGGAAACAGTTATAAATAAATATCTGATGAGGAGAAACAAATATTCGGAATATACAAGGAATTCTTAGAACTCACGAAGAAATAATAGCCCAATTAATAAATAGTCAAAAAATTTGAAGACGTATTTCCAAAGAAGACATACAAATGGCCAATAAGTACATGAAAAAAGCCCAACATTATTAAGCACACTTGTACACTGTTCCTGAGACTGTAAATGGTGCAGCCACTATGAAAGACAGTACACCGTTCTTCAAGAAGTTAAATACAAAATTAGAATACGATCCAGCATTTCCACTTCTGGGTATATACCAAAAAGAAATGGAAAAAAAAAATCTCTTTAAAGGGACCTAAAGAGATATTTGCAAACCGGGATTTCATAAAAAGGTTTTTCAGAGCAGTCAAAATGGCTAAGGAACCTAAGTCTTCATCAACACATAACCAGATAAACAAAATGTGGTATCCACACAACGGAGTATTACTCAGCATTAAAATGGAAGGAGTATCTGATGCATGCTACGACAGAAATAAAATGTGAACACATGTTAAATAAACGGCTCTTTTAAATAAATTTTACATTTCGTAATGGGTTTACATTCACAGAGAGGTTGCAAAAGTAACAGATTGTTTCCATACACCCCACAGTCAGTTTCCCCTATCGTTATCTTATATTAGCATGGTACATTTGTCACAACTAATTAACCATCATTATTACACTATTTTTAACAAAAATCTGTACTTTAACCAGACTCATGCATTGTTACTGATGCCACTTTTCTCCTGCAGCCTCTGATCCGGGAAATCACATTACATTCAGTTGTCAAGTTTTTCTGAGATCCTCCCGTCAGTGACAGTTTCTCTGACTTTTCTTGTCTTGGATGACTTTGATAGTTTTGAGGAGGACTATTCAGATTTTATGTATAAAAACCCTCCACTGGGGTCTGATATCTTACTCAAGATTATTAGATGGGGGTTATGGGTCATCGGAAGGAAGACCACAGAGATCAAGTACCATTTGTATCCCATCACATCGGTGGGTACATACTCTCAATGTGACTTGTTGCTATTAACCTTGATCTTGGCCACCTGACTGAGGTACTATTTGTCAGAATTCTCCTTGGCAAATTTACGCTTTTCCCTCACTCCATAGAAGGAAGTCACGTTAAGTGTGTGCTCAGCTCACACTTGAGGACAGAGTATATACATATATCATGCAGAATTCTTTCATCTATCCTCTCCTATTCAGTTGTTACTCAATTATTTATATCATTATAACTCAGAGATGTTTATTTTGCACTTTAAGTTATAGCTCAATTCTCTGTTATGCAGTATGTTGTTGATTTTTTTTTTCCAGCTTTGTGCTTTGGGGGTCTTCCATTTGGCTCCTGTGATCATTTGGCATATCCTCATCACTATGTGAGGATGTGTCTTTCAGCACTTCCTTTCTTTCTAGCATTCTTAGTTGCTCTAGCTCATCTTTGCATTCCCTGACCCAGACCTAAAATCAGTCATTTCTTCAAGAAGCCCTAATTCTTTTTATTGCAGTAGAGTATTGGAAAGCAGGTCCGAGGTACTAGAAGACTATCATGTCTTATTCCAGTCAAAAGATGAAATGTATGACCCATATAAACATCTTTATTTTTTAGGAGTTCCTTAGGAGCTAAAACAAACCCAATCAGTATCCATGAGGATGCAGGTTCCATCCCTGGCCTCACTCAGTGGTTCAGGGATTCTGCATTACCATGAGCTATGATGTAGGTTGCAGATGTGGCTCAGATCCTGCATTGCTGTGGCTGCAGTGCAGGCCAGCAGCTGCAGCTCTGATTGCACCCCTAGCCTGGGAACTTCCATGCCATGGGTGTGGGCCTAAAAAACAAACAAAAAAAAAATCTTTATTTTTTAAATAAGCCACCTTTTTCTCTATAATGTGATAAGATACAGTGAAGATGAAGGTCTTTTTCACATGCGGCTCATGTCTCTGAACTAGAGGAGAAGGGACACTTTAGGGAATGACCTTCCCCCGTGCCTGTATTTTTTCATCATCCATGTTTACACAGTCCTCTGGGGAAGGCAAAGAGTTGCACCTCTCATTCATAATCTTAAGTGAGAGTGGATTTCAGAAAGTGGGGGATCATTCTGGATCAACTTAAGCTGCCTTCAGGCCTGTAGATAAGAAGCAAAGTCTCCTTGTGAGACCAAAGAATTGCTGGTTCTAGACAATCAAACAGAATTTTAGGAACTTTTTTCTTCTCATTTGAGTCCAGGCTGTCCAGATTGCCTTGGAAAGAAAAAGAGGACAACTGAACATCCTAACCTCTGCATGAACTCTTTTAAAACTGGTAAGATTTTTACTGAGGATTAATGTAGTTTTATATAATACTCGGGAAAAAGTGAATCTGATCAATGGGAGTATCTAATTCATACAATGCGTTTGTGGAAGGATAGAAAGTTTGGGACGTTTTAAGGGGTGTTTTACATTCTAAAGTGAGACGATGGAAATAAAAGCTGTGCACAGCCTCTCCTGAGGGAAAGGGGCACTGCTAGGATAGGGGTATTAGAATGGAGGGTGTGAGAGATTAAGAACATAGAAATAACATCTACCTAGGAGTTTCAGGATATGCTTAGACATGATGATTTGGTAGTGATATAGTACAATTCAGACTTCCCTTTTCCTCCATGCATTTCAGGACAGCACAGGGCAGAACACTATTGGGTTGTACCCACAGGATATTTTCTCAGTTCTTCTCATTCACTCACAAGTATTTAAGCACACATTTTACTCTAGAAGCTGAAATACAGTCATTTATGGATTTAAAATGCCTCTTAAAATACTCCATTCTAATGTGTGTTAATTGTATATATATATTTCTGATATGTGCATACTTCTGTATCTACATAAACACATAAATATATTATGTGAATTATACAGATGTGCCCATCTTTATATACATATACATACAAACACAAAAATAGGTAAGTAGAGATATTTCTATAATGGTCTTAATTGATATAAACACGAAATGATTTTTCATTTGAAGAGCTTTGACCAGATTTCATTTGGAAAATATCCAGAATGTCAGTGAACCTGTAGTTAAAGGTACTGTGATGGTTTAGATGGGATTAAAAAGCACTGAGTTCCATACTCACCTCTATAGCTGTCCCTATTTATGCTCTTTAGTCTTCCAGTCCACCCTCTCCCCCCCAAAAATACTGCTGTCCCTCCTGCTTACATCACAGGACAGTTATGATGGCTCAGGGATATGCCACTGTGAATAATAGACCATCACAGACTTCACTTCTTACATAACACATGCTAGTGATGTATTTTCAAATTTGACCAAAGATCACCTCTTAAAAAAAATGGGCATTGCTCATATTTCTGTTGCCAAGAATGCAGCTTCCTTATACACAGAGTACAAATGCAGGGCTTGTTGGCATTCTTTTAAATACAACTCATTTATGCATGATTTTGTGTGTAAGCAATATGTAATATCCTACTTTTAATTACTTCTTATCAACCTAGCACACAATGCTGTCTTATTTTTCACTTTAAAATATACTGTAGAGACCACTGCATATATATCTGCTTTCTTTTTATCAATGGTTTTATAGGGTGTGTGGTGTCAATAAAACTACACTCCCCTTTTTTTTTAATTTTATAGCCACACACACAGGGCATATGGAAATTCTTGGGTTAGGGATGAATCTGAAGAGATTCATGAAAACATTGCCTGACTGGACATTTAATTTGAATGTATGTACTTGTGAATGAAATTCAGCATCTTTTTATATGCTTAATTACATTTAATAAGAAGTTTTTTAAAATTGATTATTTTGCCTATTACTTATTTTACTGTATTTTTTAAGATCAACAAGTGAAATCCACTTTACACTTGAAAGTCATGCTTTTGACTGGTATGAGAGTTGCAAATATACTTTATCAATTTGTCTCATAATTTGTTATTGACTTTGTTGCTAGTTGGAGAATATAAGGGCACATAAAACAATCTGTCCAGTGTTTGGCATACAGCTAGATATGAATAAATAATGATTATTTTTTTATTTCTATCTTCTCTTGAAGTGAGAATATAGGATATTTAAGATTTATATCACAAAAATTCTATGTATTCTAGGTCTCAGGTATGACTGGGAGCTTTCTGTGTTCATCTTCTAAATTCCTGGTTTTAAACTTTAAACCCGAAATTTAAAAGAATGTTTTTATTTATAGAAAATGTACTCCTTCTATATTTCCTTCATGTTAGATTCAGTGAGTCCATTTGTCTTAAGAAAACATATTGAAAGATTTAGAAAAAACAATGACTAGCAGGGCAAATTTACCTTTGGACAACATAGTATAATTTAAAGGTTATAAATTTTATTAATAGAAGCTGAATTTAAACATAAACAACTAGAAAGTTTTGAGAACGAAAAAGATGTAAACTTAGTCAAGGCAAAAGATTAAAATAAATCTCATGATGGCCTGGGCCAACTGACTGATTATACATTACCAAAATTTTATGTTTATTGTTTCTATCTCCCACACTAGACTCTATGATCTGTGACTTTCCAAGTATTTGTGTGTGTAGAAGTTTCATTAAGGAAGAGACACTGAATTGTGTGAAACATCATTCTCTGATGCTCAGAACAGTTACTAAAATACTTTATAACTGGACTGCAGGTTTAAGAAATGTAAAAGTGGATCGAGTAAATCAGGCAAAAGTTTTCTCTACTAAAACATAGCTCTCCCAATATGGATACATTCTAGATTAAAACTGGAGAAATCATTCAGCTGACAAAGTGAAAAAACTCATGCTAGTAACCCAAATTAGTGCTTCCAATGCCTGAACAATCATTTACTTTTTCATTGTTTTCTTACTTTCATATAATTTTTTCCTTTTTTTTTTTTTCTTTTTAGGGACACACCCACGGCATATGGAAGTTCGCGGGCTAGGGGTCCAATCAGAGCTACAGCTGCCAGCCTACACCACAGCCCACAACAACAAGGGATTGGAGCCCAGTCTGCAACCTACACCACAGCCCACAGCAATGACAGATCCTAACATACTTAGCAAGGCCAGGGATCAAAGTTGGGTTACTTAACTGCTGAGCCATGAAGGGAAGTGCCTCATATCATTTTCATATGTCATTAGGGCACCAGATTGAAAAAGTATCGTGAATTCCATTTTACTGAAATAAAAGCAACACACAGCAGGTAAATAATTACCCAGTGAAAGGTAGCAGTGCCATGATATATACTCTACTTGCAAATATACTACTTATTTTGAAATTGTAATTTTTTTTCTTCTTTGCAGAATATTTCTAATCAGTGCTTTCCCTTTGAGTCAAATAATGCAGCCAAATGCCAGTATCTCTGAGTTCATACTGTTAGGATTGACACAGGATCCTAAAAAGCAAAAAACGGTGTTTGTGATCTTCTTCGTTTTCTATATGGGAACTCTGGTGGGCAATCTGCTTATTATTGTGACCATCAGGTCCAGCCAAACACTCGGGAGCCCAATGTACTTCTTCCTGTTTTATTTGTCCATTGCTGATACCTGTTTTTCCACTACCACAGCACCTAGACTCATTGTGGATTCTCTGTCTGCAAAGAAAATCATATCCTACAACGAGTGCCTGACTCAAATCTTTGCACTGCATTTATTTGGATGCATGGAGATCTTTGTCCTTGTCCTCATGGCCATTGATCGTTACGTGGCCATCTGCAAGCCACTGCATTACCCAACCATCATGAGGCGCCAGGTCTGCATCATCCTGATTGTTCTGGCATGGATAGGGTCTTTTCTACATTCTATGGCTCAGATTATCCTGGCCTTGAGACTGTCCTTCTGTGGATCCAATCTGATTGATCACTATTGCTGTGATATGCAGCCCTTGTTGAAACTTGCCTGCATCGATATTTATGTGATGAACCTACTCGTGGTATTTAATAGTGGGGCCATTTGCACAAGCAGTTTTGTAATTCTGATGATCTCATACATTGTCATCTTGGATTCTCTGAGAAGCCATAGCGCAGAAGGGAGGAAAAAAGCCCTCTCCACTTGCACTTCCCACATCATTGTAGTTGTCCTGTTTTTTGGTCCATGTATATTCATGTATACCCGCCCCCCAACTACATTCCCCATGGACAAGATGGTGGCAGTATTTTATACCATTGGAACACCCTTCCTCAATCCACTCATCTACACCCTGAGGAATGCAGAAGTGAAAAATGCCATGAGAAAGTTATGTCATGTCAGAATTACTTCAGAAAGCAACAGATGAATTGAGGTCTGATTACTTAATGTGTCATAGTTTGACTGATTCTGTAGAGGTATATAATTGTGGGAATACCATAAATCAAACATAAGATTGAGAGTTGCTATTTTTTTTCTGGTTCACAGACAAAATGAATGCCAAGGCTTCTCATTCTTTTTTTTTTAATTTATTTTTTAATTTAATTTAATTTATTTTTTCCACTGTACAGCATGGGGAACAAGTTACACTTACATGTATATATTTTTTTTCCTCCCTTTGTTCTACTGTGATATAAGTTCTCAATGCTGCACAGCAGGATCTCATTGTAAATCCATTCCAAGAGCAATAGTTTGTATCCTATAACCCCATGCTCCCTATCCCTCCCATTTGCTCCCTCTCCCCCCAGACAGGCACAAGTCTATTCTCCAAGTCCATGATTTTCTTTTCTGCGGAAATGTTCATTTGTGCTGTATATCAGATTCCAGTTATAAGTGATATCATATGGTATTTGTCTTTGTCTTTCTTATTTTGCTCAGTATGAGAGTGTCTAGTTCCATCCATGTTGCTGCAAATGGCATTATGTCATTCTTTTTATGGCTGAGTAGTATTCCATTGTGTATATATACAACCTCTTCCTAATCCAATCATATGTCAATGGACATGTGGGATGTTTCCATGTCTTGGCTATTGTGAATAGTGCTGCAATGAACATGCAGGTGCATGTGTCTTTTTCAGGAAATCTTTTGTCCAGATATATGCCCAAGAGTGGGATTGCTGGGTCATATGGTAGTTCTATGTATAGATTTCTAAGGTATCTCCAAACTGTTCTCCATAGTGGCTGTACCAGCTTACATTCCCACCAACAGTGAAGGAAGGCTGCCTTTTCTCCACAACCCCTCCAGCACTTGTTATGTGTGGACTTCTTAATGATGGCCATTCTGACTGGTGTGAGGTGGTATCTCACGGTAGTTGTGATTTGTATTTCTCTTATAATCAGGGATGTTGAGCATTGTTTCATGTGCTTGTTGGCCATCTGTATATCTTCCTTGGAGAACAGTCTATTCAGGTCTTTATCCCATTTTTCCATTGGGTGATTGGTTTTGCTGTTGAGTTGTACAAATTGTTTGTATATTCTAGAGATTATGCCCTTGTCAGTTACATCATTTGAACTCCCAGTGTTTTCTCACACTGTGTAAGTTGTCTTTTTGTTTTCTTTTTGGTTTCCTTTGCTGTGCAAAAGCTTTTCAGTTTGATGAGGTCCCACTGGTGTATTTTTGTTCTTATTTCTGTTGCCTTGGGAGACTGACCTGAGAAAATATTCATGAGGTTGATGTCAGAGAGTGTTTTGCCTATGTTCTCTTCCAGGAGTGTGATGGTGTCTTGTCTTTTATTTAAGTCTTTCAGCCATTTTGAGTTTATTTTTGTGCATGGTGTGGTGAGGGTGTGTTCTAATTTCATTGCTTTGCATGCAGCTGTCCAGGTTTCCCAGCAATGCTTGCTGAATAGACTTTCTTTTTCCCATATTATGCTCTTTCCTCCTTTGTCAAAGATTAATTGACCATATGTGTCTGGGCTCTCTATTCTGTTCCATTGGTCTGTGTGTCTGTTTTGATACCAGTACCACACTGTTTTGATGACTGTGGCTTTGTAATATTGCTCGAAGTCTGGGAGAGTTGTGCTCTCTGCTTGGTTTTTGTTTCTCAGGGTTGCTTTGGAAATTCTGGGTCTTTTGTGGTTCCATATAGATTTTTGGATTGTTTGTTCTGGTTCCGTAAAAAATGTCATGAGTAATTTGACAGGGATTGCGTTCAATCTGTAGATTGCTTTGGGTAGTATGGCCATTTTTACAAAATTGATTTTTCTAATCCATGAATATGGAATATCTTTCCATTTCTTTACATCTTCTTTAATTTCTTTGATTAAAGTTTTATAGTTCTCGGCATTTAAGTCCTTTACCTCCTTGGTCAGATGTATTCCAAGGTATTTGATTTTTTGGGGGGGTGCAATTTTAAAAGGTATTGTATTTTTGTATTCCTTTTCTAATATTTCATTGTTGGTATACAGAAATGTGACTGATTTCTGAATGTTAATCTTATATACTGCTACTTTGCTGAATGTATTAATCAGTTCAAGTAGTTTTGGGGTTGAGTCCTTAGGGTTTTGTATGTATAATATCATGTCATCTGCATACAGTTACAGTTTTATCTCTTCTCTTCCTATTTGGATACCTTTTATCTCTTTTGTTTGTCTAATTGCTGTGGCTAGGTTTCTCCTTCTTTAAGTGGACCCAACTTACCAGTTTAAGCATGTTCTCCTATCAAAGTTTATTTTGAAATAAATTCAGTAAAATAATATGAATCTTATTGTCCTCTTTTGTTTTACCTTCTTGGGACATTACAAAGTTTAGTGTCAATACCGATGTCTCAACATTGCATGGCATTAATGACGAGGGCCATATATATAAAAGGAATAGAAGTGCTATGATTCCATCATAAACTCACTTAACCTACACTTCCCTAATGCGAGCATACACACACACACAGTACAGGGGTTCATGGGCATTTGCATTTCAGATGAAACAATGTATTAATATATGAGGAACAGAATAGAATAAAATAAACTAACATGTAGGTTAAAAATAAAGATACTAAAACAAGAAGTTATAGAGGGTCATCAAACTTAGAAGGCTTGTAGTCAAATTAAACCTAGGTAAATGATGGAATTTTAAAAGTTTCTGGACATGATATCCATCCGATGTATCATTGTAAAGTGGTCACCTGCCCTCAAAAGTGACTTCCCTAAAAGAAATACTATGCATTATAATTATCCTTTCATTTTAGAAAGAAGGAAAATGGCTGATATGCATCTAGTGCTTTTTTATTATCATGATTGTGTCTCACAAAATAATACAAAGTTAGGTATATTTATCAAAAATTCACAGATAAAAATCTGAAGTTCAGAGAAGTAAAAACACCCTTCAGGTTATTCTGCTAAAATGTATCGGAAGCAAGGTTTTAAACAAGTTTTGTATGCCCCTCATTTCAGTAATAAATACCTGCCATCCACTTTATCCCTACAATACAGGAAACACTTGGAATTGAGGCAATGATCATGAACTGCACTTACTTTTGCTTCAAGCTTGGTGGAAGGATGTAATGATTAAGAATAGGAGGTCTATGCTCAACCTGGATGGATCCAAATTCTGTTCTATTATTTTACAGCCCTGTAACATCAGGAAATATAGATAAAATACTGGGCCTCAATTTTGGTGTGTAAATTGGAAGTGAAAATAATCTCTATTTGATTGGCTTGTCATGAGGTTTAAAAAGGGATATAATAAAGAGCTGTGAAGAAAATCTAGTGTGCACTACCTATTTTCATTATAAAATGGATTTTAAAAATATAATTAGTGAAACATATTTTTAGTCATGGCCATCATATACATTTACTAACAATACTTTTATTCGGAGAATGCAATTTATAGTTTTAATAGAAGATAAATTTTAACTGAAGATATTGTTTGGTACTGTTTTAATAAGATTAAAAAGAAACCTAAGAGAATGCTAAACACACAGTTATTGCTTAACTAAAGGAAAAAGGAGACTTTAGGTAACAGCTCCAGGCTTTTTATGTATTGCATCTTTAGCTTTAAATCTTTAAAAATGAGTTATATGTGAAATCTAAAAAGCAAAAAAAAAAAGTTTAACTCACTGAAATAGAAAGTAGAAAAGTGGGTGCTAGAGGCAGAGGTGGCGGGAAATATGAAGAGTCTGGTAAACAGGTATCAACTTTCAGCTATGTGATTAATAAAGTCTCAGAAGCATGTCAGCTACAGTGCCTATAGTTGAAAACCAGCTGCATCAAAGTGAGTAGATAAATGCATGGCATCCACTCACCATAGTTCCTTTAGCTTTACTAGTGAATTTTATACATTTATAAGCTTTCACGCTACTTTCCAGTGCACTTTTGTTTCAAATGAAGGAGTTAAAAAAAGTCAATGAAACAGAAAGGAAGAAAGACCAAGAGGAAAAGAAATACAAGCTACAGGACAGGAATAACTTTAAAAAAAGAAGTAGTAAGTCCTTCCCTCTTGGTAATTATTTTAAGTATAAATAGATTAAACTAAATGCCCCAATGAAAAGACAGAGAGTAACTGGATGAATTCAAAAACACAAGTTCCACATCCTTACTCCCCCAGCCTGGGACCACATCAGGACCCAGCTAACATAAGAGCAGTCTGACAGCCTCCACCTGAAGCAGGACCTGGACGTCAAACAGGTCAGAGCCCAGCCCTCCCTACCACCACAGCTACAATAGTAGCTCCTACTACAGCTAAAGAAACTATGCATCTCAAATAGGGGGCACCCCTACAGCCTATGGTTCTGTTGATAAGAAAGGAGTACATGGTCGGGTCCATTAAGACATCTAATTAAGTTCATCTCTCCAAGATTAGCAAAAGTAACCAACCAACATAATACAAAGAAATGAAAACAGTTACACAAAATGGGGCAACAGAGGAATACATTCCAAATGAAGACACAAAATTCCAGAAGAAGAACTCAACAGAGTGGAGAGAAGCAGCCTCCCTGGTAAAGAGGTTAAGGTAATGATCATGAAGATGCTCACAGGGTCAAATTATTCCACAATGAGAGATAAGAATATACAGTGGGAGGAAATTCTCTTCAATAAATGGTCCTGGGAAAGCTGGAAAGCTACATGCAAAAGAATCATACTGGACTACTTCCTCACAGCATTCACAAAAATAAATTCAAAATGGACTAAACACTTAAATGTAATAATGAAACCATAAAACTCCTAGAAGAAAACATAGGCAGTACATGTTTTGACATTAGTCTTAGCAATATTTTTTGGGGGGAAAGGGGGGAATCTGTCTCCCCAGGCAAGAGAAACTAAAGCAAGTATAAACAGATGGGAACTACTTCAAATTGAAAGGCTTTTGTACAGAGAAGGAAGAATATATTTGCAAAATATGTCTGAGCTAACATGGGATTAATATCCAAAATATGCAAAGAACTCATATGACTCAACATCAAAAAATGATAAACAACCTAGTTAAAAAATGGGCAGAGGACCTGAACAGACATTTTTTTCCAATGCAGACATACAAATGGCAAAGACACATGAAAAAATGCTCAAAATCACTATCATTGGAGAAACGCAAATCAAAACTACGAGACATCACCTCAATCCTCTCAGAGTGGCTGATTTTCAAAAAGACAAAAAATAGTAAGTATTTCCAAGGATGGGTAGAAAAGTGACCTCTCATGCACTGTTGGTAGGACTGTAAATTGGTACAGCCACTATTTAAACAGTATAGAGTTTCCTCAAAAAAATTAAAGAGACATCCTATATTATCCAGCAATTCCACTTCTGTGTATTTTCTCCAAAGAAAACAAAAACACTAATGTGAACATACAGATGCACAGTTGTGTTCATCAAAGCATTGTTTATAACAACTAAGATAGGAAAGCAATGTAAGTGCCATCAATAGACGACTGGATAAGTAGTTGTGAAAAAAATAGAGAGAGAGGGAGGGTGCCATAAAAACAATGAAAGCTTGCCATTTGCTACAATATGGATGAACTTAGAGGGTATGATGCTAATTGAAATAAATCATACAAAGAAAGATAAATGGCATGGGATCACTTAACATATGGTACCCAAAAAGCAGAACAGGTGAACAAACACAACAAAACAGAAATAGACTCAAAGATATCTTTGAGTTCAGCACTGCAGGGAAACGGGGAACCCTGGAAGAGAGACGGCGTGGCGCAGTGTAAGAGAACACACAAGACTCTAACATTTAGAAAGTGGGGGACCAGGAGGCACTCTGGTCTGCAGAACAAAGGTGCCTAAGCTTTAGCCCCTATCTTTTTATTAAGGAAGGTGATGAGATTATTATTGATGGGATTAATGAAGGTGACAAGATTTGGGGGCAGGGACAGGCATAGGCAATGACAAGATTATCTTCTTTGTAATATCCAAAGGGGGTATCTTAGGACATAGTGCAGCTGTTCATAGAATAACATGGTTAATGCGTAAGTTCTTCATCTAGTCTTGGAAGGAGAATCTGTACTTTAGAACTCTGAGTCCATAGACATTTGCCTTCTGCAGAGTTCTGCTGTTCCATGATACCGAAAAAAACCAAGTATTTTCCAGAGGATAAGGTGGTGGTGATGAATGAAATATATGAGAGACGTTAAGAGTTGTAATCTTCCAGGTACACAATAAAAGAGTCAGAGGGATGGAATGTACAGCATGCGGAATGTAGTCAATGATTTTGAAATAACTGTGTATGGTGATAAATGTCACCTAAATTTATTTTGGTGGTTGTTTTGCAAAGTTCAGAAACACTGAATCATTCTGTTTTGTACTTGGGACTAATACAGTGTTGTACATCAGTTTTATTTCAATAAAATATAAAATAAAACACTAACTACTATAAGATGTCTACAAGAAACTTATTTTAGATCTAAGGACACACATAAATTGAAATTGAAAAGTTAGAAAAATAAATTACACGGAAGTAGTAAAACAGAGTAGATGGCTATACTAATTTAGACAAAATTGACATTATGTCAAAAACTATTGCAAGAGACCAATCAGGTCATCATCTAATGAGAAAATAATCAACTCACCAAACAAAACAACAGTTTGAAATATGCACATATGTATATATACACAACTAAAATCATATATTAAAAATATGTGAAACAAACACTGACAGATTAAAGGGATAAGTGAACAGCTCTGAAATAATAGTGGAAATCTTCAATATTCCACATTTCATAATGAATAAATCAATCATACAGAAGATCAGTAATAAATAGAGAACTTACATAGCAGTGTAGACCAAATGGACTTCTAGAGAACTCTCCACCAAACAGCAGAATTACATTTTTCTCAAGTACATATAGAACATCTTCAGATGAACCAGATGTTAGGACACAAAACAGTTCTTAGTAAATTTTAAAAGATTAGAGCTATCTTATCCAATTATAATGGATTGAAACTAATAACCCACAACAGAGGACAACAAAACATCAAGTGTTTTGTGGCAATTATAGAACACACCCCAAAAAAAGGAAAAGAAAAATAAAACCACAGACAAACATCTCTGAAGAAACTGATACAAATTTTTTCAGGAAATCACTAGTACACAGAATTCAACAACTCTTTAAAAAATTATACAAGTAATTAAGTGGGATTTAATACTGGAATGCAAGATTGGTTCAATAGAGGAAAATCCATCATGTAATATATCATATTAACGAAAGGAGCTCTCTATTCTGTTTCATTGGTCTATTTGTCTGTTTTTATTACTATTTTGATTGCTATAGTGTTTTGATTACCATAGCTTTGCAATAGAGTTTGAAATCAAGAAGTGTGATGCCTGCAGTTTGTTTTTCTTCCTCAGTATTGCCAGGGCTATTCTTCCTGCATTCTATATGTATTTTAGAACTGTTTGTTCTATTTCTGTGAATAATGTCACTGACATTTTGATAGAGATTACACTGACTCTATGCATTGCATACATTGCTTTGGGTAGTACGACCATTTAAACAACATTAATTTTTAAAAATAATATTAGTGCATCTGACCCATGAACACATATATCTTCCCATTTGTGAATATCTTCTCCAATTTCTTTTATCAGAGGCATGCAGTTTTCATTTTACTGGCCTTTCACTTCATTGGTGAATTTGTTCTTGAGTATTTTATTGTTTTTGATGCTACTGTGAGTGTTTTTTTTTAAGTTAGTCATTTTGTCATTAGTATACAGAAACACACTAATTTCTGTACATTTTGTATCCTGAAACTTTAGTGTATTCATTAACTAGTTCTAACAATTTCCTTTTAATGATTTTTTTAAGATTTCCTATACATAAGATTATATAATCTGCAACAGAAATATTTTTACTTCTTTTCCAATTTGGATGCCATTTATTTCTTTATCTTTCCCAATTACCTCAGCCAGAAATTCCAGTATATGTTGAATAGGAATGGTAAGAGTGGACCCATTTGAATTGTGCCTGATCTTAGAGGAAAATATTTCAACCTCTCATTGTGGAGTGTGAAGTTAGCTGTGGGTTTGTTGTGCATAATCTTTCTTATGTTGAGGTATATACCTTCTACACTCAATTTGTTGAGAGGTTTTCTTTTTTTCATAAAAGAAAACTGTATTTTGTTAAATGATATTTCTGTATATATTAAGATGATCACATCATTTTTACATTTTATTCTATAAATGTGGTATATCACATTTAGGTAGACAAGAATATTCAGTGGGAAAGTGATTGGCTCTTCAATAAATGGTGTTGGGAAAACTAGATAACCACATACAGAAAAATAAAATTGGTCCCTATTTTACACTACTCACAAAAGTTAATTCTAAATGGACTAAAGACTTAAAATAGACATATTACCATAAACCTCTCCAAGTAAAAATAGGAAAGAAGCTCCTAGACCTTGGTGTTGGCGATGAGTTTTTTGATATGATATTAAAACACAAGCAACAAAAGCAAAAATCAACAGATGGGGCTATATCAACTACAAAGCTTTAGCACAGCATGAGAAACAACCAAAAAAATAAATAAATAGAAAATCTATGAAATGAGAGAAACCATATATCTAATAATGTTGATATCTAAACTATATAAACTCAATAGCCCAATAACAAACTTTTTTCAAAGATGTCCAAATGGCCAACAAAGATATAAAATGATGTTCAACACCCATAATCATCAGGAAAATGAAAATGAAAATAACAATGAGATATCACCTCTCACCTGTCAGAATGGCCATCATAAAGGATGAGAAATAACAAGTGTTGGTGGGGATGCAGTAAAAAGGGAACCCATTTGAACTATTGGTACAACTATAAAGTGATGCAGCCCCTTTTAAAAACAGCATGTAGCTTCCTCAAAAAATTAAAAATCTAACTGCCATATGATCCAGTTTTCCAACACAAGAGTATACATCCAAAGGAAATTAAATAGATATCTGCCTTGCCATGTTTACTGCAGCATTATTGACAACAGCCAAGATATGGAAGCAACCTAAGTGTCCATCAAAAGATAAATGGATAAAAAAAGATGTGACATTTTGCATCTGAGTGCATTTGTGTGTGTGTATGTGAATCTGAGTGTGTGTGTGAGATCTTTCACATGTTCTAGCATGAGAGGCTCCAGTTCATCATGTACATTCCCTGCCTCAGGCCTATAAGCAGCCATTTCTTTAAAAGGCTCTAATTTATTTTATTGAAGAATGGTATCAGAAACCAAGACTTGGACACAGAAAACCATTCTTTAAAAAAAAAAAAATTGTAACCTAGGAGTTCCCGTTGTGGTGCAGCAGAAACAGATCCGACTAGTATCCATGAGGATGTAGGTTTGATCCCTGACCTTGCTCAGTGGATCAAGGATCTGGCGTTCCCATGAACTGTGGTGTTGGTCACTGATGCAGCTCGGATCCTGAGTTGCTGCGGCTGTGGCGTTGGCCGGCAGCTGCAGCTCCAATTGAACCCCTAGTCTGGGAACTTCTATATGCCATGGGTATAGCCCTAAAAAAAAAAAAAAAAAAATTATAACCCAAGTATGTGATTTATAGCACAAATGAACAACTTTACAACTTTAACTGCAAGAAGAGACCACCTTTTTTTCCATATTCCAATAACTTATATTGAAGGTTAAGTTCTTTATCACATCTGACTCATGTTTCTTAATTGGAAGCAAAAGCAACCTTAGGGAATGACCTTCCCCAGACTCCTCTACTTTGTATCACCCACTCTTAAATACTCTTCCAGGAAGGGCAAAAGAGAAGCACCTCCCTGTCAAAATCTTGCATGACTGTGGATTTCAGAAAGTGTGGGATGCATCTGAGATCAATTTGGTCTGCCTTTTGGCACTCAGGTCGGAACCTAGGCTCTTTGTGAGATCAAAGAGATCTGGGCTTCCACTGAAGAGCCTGACTTCTACATAACCTCCCATCAAAACTGGTAAGATTTGTATTTAGAATTCATTTGACTACATTTATTATTTGGATAAAATAAATTTAGTAAATGTCACAGTGCACACCTAATACATGAAAGGCACTTGTGGAATCAGGGAAAGTTTAGGGAATGTTTTAGTGGTGCTTTACGATCTCGGGTTGATGGAAATGTAATTGTGCACCAGAGCCCCTGATGGAAATGGGCACTTCTCCTGGAAGATGTGGTATGACAGACAGCCAAAAAGGTAAACTATCTATTTGAATGTTTGTGGAAATGTTCCATGAACATTACGATTTTTCTGCAGATACAGCAGGACTCACGTGTCCCTTAACAACAAGTAAGTATAGAATAGTGTCAATAACTATTGAATTGTATCTAGGGGAAACACTTTTAATTTTTTCATTGACTTTCTGGATCTGTAATATGTCAATATTACTGAGAAGTCACTTTCTAAGATCGGATTTTTTTTTGTTTTATTTTTAATGCAGCATAATCATGACATATTTTCAAATATTACCAAAGGGAATAGCTTAAAACACAGGTCAATCCTCCCAGCTCTGATAACAAGATGCAATTTTCCCAACCAAAGACCACAAGTTTTATGCTGTTTTGGTGTTCTTGTAAATGAAATCAATTTATATAAGCATATACCTATATGTGATATATATTATTCTGTTATTAACAAATGTTAGAAACCCACACAGTTTTTAACTCACTCACTCTACAACATATTTTAGAAATCACTGCATACGCATTTAATTCATTTTTGTTAGTGATTGGGATAAAGGGGGAGTTTGGGGTTAGTAGATGCAAACTGTTACATTTGGGACAGATAAGCAATGGAGTCCTACTGTACAGCACAGGGAACTAGTCCCATCATCTTAGAACATGATGGAAGATAGTATTTGAAAAAAAGAAAGTACATGTATGTATGAGTGGGTCACTTTGCTGTACAACAGAAATTGAAGGAACATTGTAAATCAATTATACTTCAATTAAAAATATTTTTAAAATGATTGTATAAAGTACTATCCCTCATTTATTCAGCTTTCTTCTGATAGGCATTGAAATAATTTCCTACCTTTTGTTACCATGGAAGGGGCTGTAGTGACTATTTTGTGTCTATGAGTGAGATCATCTGTAGCAAAGAGAATCACTAGACCTATGTCTATATGTGGCTGTAATTTCATCAGTGCTGGAAATCACTCCCTATGAGATTAAATTCCTACCAAAAATGTGAGATTGCTTCCCATAGAAATTTTCAACCATACTTAGATATTTATCAGAAGATCACTTTGTTAATCTGGTAGGTGAACAGATATCTGATTGTGATTTAAATCTGCATATACTTAATTAGAATGAAATTGAACTACTTTTCACATGCTTAATTTTAGTAAGGTTTTCTTTCAGGATCAGTTCTTTTGCTCACGATTCCTCTGTGCTGTGTTTTAAAAGATTGGCCCTTGAAATCCATTTATACTTGAGGAAATTATGCTTTTATCTGGTATATATGTTATACATGTATGTTATCAGCTTGACACTTATGCTTTTACCTGTGCTATTATTTGGAAAATATTTGTGATGAGGTACATAAAATAATGCCTATATTTATTTTATGTGGATAAATAATAATTCTTTTTATTCCTACCTTCTCTTACTGAAGTCAGCCTATGGGACACTGAAGAATATAGATCCAAAGGATTCTCTATTGAAAAGTTTCAACTATACCTTGGAGCTTCCTGAGTTCTTTTTCTAAATTTCCTGCTGCTTCACATGAATGAAATTTGAAAGAATATTCACATTTATGGCAAATGTTATCACTCTATTTACCCTTCATTTTAGTCTTATCATCTCCTTGTGTCAATAAAACATGTTGAAAGCCTCAAAAAATAATGAATAAGGGGAAGAATATAACTTTAGACAACCTGTTATAAATTTAAAAGTGTAAAGTTTAACAATATAAACTGAATTCATAACTGTAAACAACTAAAAGTGTTTGCGAGGTAAAGCAAAAAGAAACTTAGTCAAAGGCAAAGGATTAAATCTCATTATTGACTGGACAATTTGAGTGGATTTTCACTGCTAAAACTGTGTTTATTTCACTTCTCTCTCCCTCCCTTCTCCCTCTCCCATCTCTCCTGTACTCCCCCCTCAAATGTTTGTAACATTTACCAGAAAGTATTTATAGCTGTATTAACAATTTAAGTAATGTAAATCATATTAGGGTGAGGCATAAGTTTTTTCTATTTATGCAACACTCTACCCTAATTAGTGTTTACTATATTTAAGCAACTATTTTTTTTTGTTATGTATATACTTCATCTTTTCATAAGCAATCCATTAAATAGATTGAATAAAAAGTCTGGTTTCAATTTTATTCAGAAAATAATACATAAGGTAAAAGATTACCAATTGGAAAGTGGCACTTTCATGATAAGGTATATGTATTTGAACTTTAAATGTGGTATTCATGTCATATTTCTTTTTCCCTTTGCAGATTCACTATTTCTAACCTGCCCCTTCTCCATTTTGACTGAAACAATGCAGCCAAATAATAGTGTCACTGAGTTTGTATTGTTAGGATTGACACAGGATCCTATGAGACAGAAAATAGTGTTTGTAATGTTCTTCATTTTCTATATGGGAACTCTGGTGGGCAATCTGCTTATTATTGTGACTATCAAATTCAGCCGAACACTTGGGAGCCCAATGTACTTCTTCCTGTTTTATTTGTCCATTGCCGATACCTGCTTTTCAACTTCCATAGCCCCTAGACTCATTGTGGATTCTCTGTCTGCAAAGAAAATCATATCTTACAATGGGTGCATGACTCAAGTCTTTGCATTACATATATTTGGCTGCATGGAGATCTTTGTCCTGATCCTCATGGCCATTGATCGTTACGTGGCCATCCGCAAGCCACTGCATTACCCAACCATCATGAGGCGCCAGGTCTGCATCATCCTGATTGTTCTGGCATGGATAGGGTCTTTTATACATTCTATGGCTCAGATTATCTTGGCCTTGAGACTGCCTTTCTGTGGCCCCAATCTGATTGATCACTATTGCTGTGATTTGCAGCCCTTGTTGAAACTTGCCTGCATGGACACTTACATGATCAACCTGCTCTTGGTGTCTAACAGTGGAGCTATTTGCTCCAGCAGTTTTGTAATTCTGATGATCTCATACTTCATTATCCTGCGTTCCCTGAGAAACCACAGTGCAGAAGGGAGGAAAAAAGCCCTCTCCACTTGCACTTCCCACATCATTGTAGTCATCTTATTCTTCGGTCCATGTATATTCATATACACACGCCCCCCAACCACTTTCCCCATGGACAAGATGGTGGCAGTATTTTATACCATTGGAACACCCTTCCTCAATCCACTCATCTACACCCTGAGGAATGCAGAAGTGAAAAATGCCATGAGGAAATTATGGCATGTCAGAATTACCTCTGAAAGCAAAAGATGAATTCAGAGCTTTGTTTACTTATTGAGTCACCGTTTGACCGCCTCTAGATGGATAGATAGATAGATAGATGACAGATATTGACTCCCCCACAACATCTATTAAAATGTAACAGATTTTCCTTCTTTTCTCTATGCTTCTGCCCTCAGATTCATAGTTTCCCTAGCATGTTCAAGCCTGACTCATTCTTTTCCTGAGAGTTCAATTCTGGCATTGCTGATTGTGAAATACACCTACAAAACAGTCTAGACTCTGATTACATAAAAAAATAACTTTTATACAATCAAAACTATTTAATTACATGATCATCCATAAATAAAGTACAGCTAGTACTCTGTAATCTGTAATTTCTGCTATACCACCTTTCTAAGCAGGTAAACTGCTTTCTCTTGAGCACTTCTGGAGCAAGGAAACTAACCCTGTGAATCAATCACTTCATTTCATTATATAATTATTTTATTTTAAAACAGTTCCACACTATTGAATCAAATTTTTTTATATAATAATATTTTTAAAGTTTTATTATTGTTCTCTTTGGCTATTAAGATAACAGACATTGTGTGTGTGTGTGTGTGTGTGTGTGTGTGTGTGTTACAAAGGACTTGAGATATTTAGCTCTATGTGTGATTGGTGTATAGGAGCTACAGTGATAGAGTTCAATAACTCTAGGAAGTAAAATAATTTCTGTTGTCAAGACTTAAACACACTTAAAAATACAGGAGAAATGCAACGTATTTTCTGAGATTGAAGTACAGGGAGGTAGAACGTGGTTTGAAGGAAAAAAAAATGTAGAAAATTCACTACACAGCAGGAAGTTATTTTTTTCCTCTGTACTTGCCCAACAAAGAGGTCATCGAGCTTCATATGTTGTAATTGCCGATACAATTTGGTGGCCAGAGCAGGCAGATCATATTAACACTTGAACCTGGGATTTGCATGTCAATGGTTACATCATGAACTTTTACCTTTATAAAAAATGAAGATACCACTTCATTTTTAATATTGTTATCTTATTTGTAAAACCTTACCAAAGCCATCATTACCCCCATCAAAAATTATTTTAGAATAAATTCATTACTAAAATAACATGAAGGAGTTCCTGTTGTGGCTCAGAGGAAATGAATCTGACTAGCATCCTTGAGTACGCAGGTTCAATCCCTGACTTTGCTCAGTGGGTTAAGGATCCAGCATTGCCATGAGCTGTAGTGTAGGTTGCAGATGCATATTGGATCCTGTGTTGCTGTGGCTGTGGTGTAGGCTGGCAGCTACAGTTCCAACCCGACCCCTAACTTGGGAACTTCCATATGCCACAGGTGTAGCCCTAAAAAAAAATAAATAAATAAAATAAAATAACATGAGATTTCAGTGTTCTCACATTTCTTTGCTTTCTGGGATATTTCAAAGCTCAGTTTCTGCACTAGTGTCCCAAAGTTGGCATGTGATGCATAAGGAGGTCCATATAGTTAACACAGAATGGAAATGTCATAATCTATTATAAACTTACCTAATAGATTCCTCTATAACTCCAGCATGATAAGCACACACACACACACCACATTCACTATAGGCTTTCATGCTGATTTTCATTTCAGATGAATAATTAAAAGTAGCAGGTAGATGAGAAAATAAATAACCTAAAAGATAAATTTTTTTAAAAAAGATTGAAAATAGAAGTAAAAGAAAATACACAGGACAAAATAATGGAAGTTTTGTGTGATTAGAGAATACTTTTGGTCAAATTAAACCTGGGGAAATGAAGTAGAAGTTTTATTACATGAGTCCACTTATATGAGATATACAAAATAGACCCAGAAAGAGACAACAGAACGGTTGTTGTCAGGTTTTGCATGGAAGGAAAAATGGAGAATTGTCTTCAATGGATATTTAATATCAATTACACAAGATCAGTAAATTCTAAAAATATGCTGTAAAACACTGTAGTTAACCATAGTGCACTGTGTACTTCAAAGATTGTCAAGAGGGCAGGTCTTACTAAAATAAAAATACTATAAAATAAAATAAAAATACTATAAATTTCTCACTAAAATAAAATACTAAAATAAAAATGAGTTCTCACTGAAATAATACTATAAAAATTAAAACGTACTAAAATATTAAAAATAAAATATACAGATGACATGAAAAGATGATCAACATCATATGTCATTAAAGAGCTGCAAATTAAAACATCAAGATACAACTATGAACCTATTAAAAAGCCAAATTACAAACACATCATCAAATATTTGGGACAGTGCGATGAGACAGATACTCATCCATCTGGTGAGAATGCAAAATGGTACAGTCATGTTGGAAGAAACTACGGAGGCTTCCACAAAACTAAGCATATTCGTATCATACAATGCAGTAATCACACAACATAGTCTTTACCCAAAGGAGTTAAAAAGTCATGTCCACACCAAAAAATTGCGCACAATTGTTTATAGCCGCTCTAATTCATAACTGTGAAACCCAGGAACCAATCAAGGTGCTCTGCAGTAAGTGAGTGGGTAGATAAACTGTACAATGGAATATTAATGAGCGCTGCAAAGAAACTTACCAAGCCATTAAAAAGACATGGAAGAAACCTCAATGCATATTACTTTGCAAAGAAACCAATGTGAAAGGCTACATATCATATGATTCCACCTATAGGACCTTCTGGAAAAGGCAAGAACAGTGGAGACAGTATAAAGATTTGTGGTTAACAGGGGTTGTGGAGGAGAGAGATGAAGAGCCAGAGCACAATGGATTTTTATTCAGTGAAATTATTGTGCATGATACTAGAATGTGGATACGTGTCACTACATATAGGTCAAAATTCCTAGAATTACAACTCCAAAAGTAAACCTTCATTTTATCTGCGGTCTTTAGGTGATAATAGCGTATCAGCTAGATTCATTGATTGTAACACATATCCCACTTTGGTACAAGATGTTGACACAAAACCCATAAAATTCCACAACACAAAGAGTAAAACCAATTGTAAACTACAAACTTTAGTAAAAATGGATTAATATTGATTCATCATTTGTAACAAATGTATTACATAATTGTTGTCAGTAAACAGTATATTGGTGAAGGGGACACAGAGCTTAGATGGGAATTCCATGTACTTTTTTCTTTGGTAATTTTTCTGTAAGCCTACAATTATTCTTTTAAAATAGCCTATCAAAAAAAGTTATATTATCAAGAGAAATCTCAATTTCTCATTACCATGTTCAAAAATATTTTATTTGGATTTTTATACAAATTCACTGTAAGTACATCTTTTATTAACACATATATTAATATCTTCAAATATTCTATAGTTTACCCTAGTATAAATACACATAAATACACATTTAATGAATATACAATATTTCCTTGTGCAAATAGTTTTTTAAAATCTTGAGCATTATTATAATGTTGCAAACATTAATTTGAATGTTACATTATGAAAATTCCACATGAAAGACTTCAATACTTTTATAAATGTGTATCTAAAAAGTTCTTATATCTTTTTCTCTTCTTTCTTTACTTTCTCTCTCTCTCCCTCCTGTCTTTTGCTGTGCCTGAGGCATGGGGAAGTTCCCTAAGCCACTGCAGTGACAATAATGGATCATTAAGCCATTGCATCACTGGGGAACTCCCACTTTCTTTCTTTTTTAACATACCAATTTCATGGATCATTCAATGTTAATAATCATAGAAGAGGACATAATTTTTATAAGTAAGTTTGCTCTCTAATAACAGCAAAATAAGTTTAGATTTTATGATCGATGTATCTTATATAGATTTACCTTAGGTTCTAAAAGGAAGTAAATGCAAAACATATTTTTTCAAAGTTTTGGGTAGGATTTTCTGTCCTAAAAAAAGGCTGAGAGAGTTTGTGTCAAAGATTAGGGGGCATGCCTATGTCATGCAGGTTCCAAGGCCAGAGATAAAATATGAGCCACAGCCCATATTTTATCCTTAACCACTACATCACCAGGGAACTCTGGCAATGGCAGTTATTTACAGAAATAAAAACAATTCTAAAATTCACATGGAACCACAATTTTCTCCAATTGGGCAAATTACTATTGAGAAAAATAAATCTGGAAGAATCACACTTCCTAATCTCAAAATACATTAAAAAGCTACAGTGATTAAAATGGGATGATACTGCCAAAAGACAAACGTATAGACCAAAGGCACAGAATAGGGACCCCCAAAACCCAAGTATATACTCTCAACAGTTCCTTGATGCAAACTAAGAATATACAGTGGAGAAAGGAGAGTCTCTGGAACAAGTAAGTTGAGAAACTGGATAACCAAACCATATGAAAGAAAGTGTACCCTTATGTTACATCATATACACAATCAATTTAAAATGAATTAAAAATTTTAATGGAGGAACTGGAACTGTAAAATTCCTTGATAAAAACAGAGATGAAAAACTTAACAACACTAAGCTTGTCAATGATTTCTGGAAAAGACACAAAAAAGCACAAGTAAAATAATCAAAGTTAGACAAGTGAGACAACATCACTAAGCACAGCAAAGGAAAGCTTATACATGGTGAACAACCAGCCTATGATGGGAGAAACTATTTGCAATCACATACACAATAAAATATTAAGACAGAAAATATAATATACAATAAATTCCTACAAATCAATAGAAAAGAACTAACAACCCAACTGATAAATGAAAAGAGGACTTGAACAGACATTTCTCCAAAGAAGACACAAAGATTGTCAACTGGCATACGTGATCAACATCACTAATTATCAGGGAAATGTAATCAAAACCACAATGAGATATCATCTCCCACTGAGTAGGATGTATTTACCAAAATAACAAAGATAGCAAGTGTTGGCACATACATGGAAAAACTGGAAAACCTGTATGCTGCCCAGGATGATGTAAAATAATGCAACCCCTAAGAAAACCTGCATGGCTGTTCCTCAAAAAATTGAAAATAGAATTGCCATGTGATACAAATTTTCACTTCTGGATCTATATATCCAAATGTATTGATATCAGGAATGCAAAGAGATAACTACACTCGTGTCTTTATTGTAGCATTGTTCCCAAATCCAACTTATGAAAACAACCTGTTTATTGAAAGAGGAAATGATAAAGAAAAGATGGTATATACATACAATGGAATATTATATAGTCTTTTAAAAAGGAAATCCTCCCATATGCAAAACTTGGATGAACCTGGTCAACATTACGCCAAGTGAAATAAGACAGATAGACAGGGACAAATACTGTATGAGTCTACTTATAGGAGGTATACACAAGAGTCAAACTCATACAAACAGCATGATGGCAGTTGCCAGGACTAGGGAAAATTTTTAATTATAGAAGATGAATAAGTTCCAGAGTAAGTATAAAACGTGCTTATGGTTAATATTATTCTGTTGTGTAATTTAAAGTTTATTAAGTGGGTGTTTCTCAAGTATTTTTATCACAATAAAAACTTTATAGAATAAGTAAATATTTAAAAGAATTATCTTCTCTCAAAAAACAATGTCTTCAGATATAAAAAGGAATATATAGAGAGGAAAATAAGATAGAAAAAGATAATCAACATCAAATGCCATTAAAGAATTGCAACTAAAACAAGATGCACCTATGCACCTATAAAAAAGATGACACCAGGCACCTATAAAAAGCCACATCGGAAACACTACAACACCAGCAAGCATATAGAGCAACTGAAAATCTCATGCATTGCCTATCAAAATACAAAATGGAATAGCCACACAGAAAGACGCTTTTGTGTTTTACAAAACCTAACCTACATAAACCCAACAATCTCACAACACAGTATTTGCAAATGAATTGAAAACTTATGTTTCACAAAAACCTGTACACAGATATTTACAGAAACGTTAATTCATAATTACTAAGATTTGGACTCAATCAAGATGTTCTTCAATATGTGCAAAGGTAAACGAACTGTGCTTTCCCCATGATGAAATATTATTGAGCACTAAAAAAAATTTTAAAAGCACTATCTAGCCATGAAAAGACACAAAGGGATTTTAAAATGCATACTACTGAAATGAAAGAGGACAATCTGAAAAGGCAACATACTGTAGGATTCCAACTATGTAAGATTCTGAAAAGAAAAAAAAAGGAATAAAATAAAGAGATCAGTGCTTGGCAGGAGTTGGAGAGAGGGAGGTGTTAACCGAAAATAATAAAAGAGCCAGTTATTTCACCAGTAAAACAGGTTTATTCAGGAACAGGGAAGAATTGCAATTAGAAACATGTAACTCCATGAACCACATGTAAACCTGTAAAGCAAAGAAGAGGACACTCTTTTATAGCAAAGGGGCAGTTAGGAGAGGCTGTTATAAACAACAAGTTCACTGGAGGACACTGGGAGCTTGACTCCAGTGGCTTTTTCACCTGAATTTAAGTCTCTTGTTGACTGAGTGTTGCCAGGCAAGACATCTTCCTCCTGCTGGTGGCAGTGAAGTATCACATCCCACCAGAGATACAAGCCACATCTCTTTCTGTGGGATCTGCGTTGACAGTATATGTAGGAGCTCCCCCTTCTGGCTTCCAGTTTAGTGGGGCTTCCCTTTATTAAGTTTAATAAGACGGATGAATAGGCAGAACACAGAGGACTTTAAAGCACTGAAATTATTGCGTATGATATTATAATGGTGGTTACCTGTCATTATACACAGATCCAAACCTACGGGGTGTACTATACCAGGACTGAACCCTGAACGTAACCTATGGACTGTGGCTGATTATGGTGTGTCAATGGCATATCAGTTTCCTTGACTGTAACCACAAGCACTGCTCTAGTTCAGCATGTTGAGGCAGGGAGAGGTTTTGTGTGTGAGGAGCAGGGAGGCAAAAGGTTCGTGGGTACTCTGCATTTTCCACAAAATTTGCTGTGAACTTTAAACTGCCAAGAATAAAAATCTATACAAATTCCCATCGTGGCTCAATGGAAACGAATCTGACTAGTACCCATGATGGCACAGGTTCGAGCCCTGGCCTTGCTCAGTAGGTTAAGGATCCAGTGTTGTGGTGAGCTGTGGTGTAGGTCACAAATGCAGCTAGGATCCCATGTTGCCAGTGGCTACAGCTCCAATTCGACCCCTAGTCTGGGAACCTTCGTAAACTGCAGGTGCAGCACTGAAAAAACAACTAAAAAAAAATCTATAAATATGCTATGTTTACACCCATAATTGAAAAAAGTATTAAGCTGCACTTCATTAAAATCAATTATCTCTGCTCTGCAAGAGACACTGTTAAGAAAATGAAAATACTAGCCACAGACTGAAAGCAATTGTACCAAAACACATATCTGACAAAGACCCATAACCAAAATGTACAAAGAACAGTTAAGAGCAACAAGAAAACTAGCAATCCAATTTTTTAAAAAATGGGCAGATGATTAGTCTAGACATATCACCAAAGAAAACATATTGATGAAAAATAAGTGTATGGAAAGATTAACAACATCATATTTTGTTAGGTTATTGCAAATATAACAATGATGAGATAACACATATAGTTTTTTTAGGTTCCACATATAAGTGATATAATACAGTATTTATCTTTCTCTATATGACTTATTTCACTTAGCACAACACTCTCCAAGTCCATCCATGTTGTTGCAAATGGCAAAATTTCATTTTTATGGCTGAATAGTATTCGTGTGTGTATGTGAATACATGTATTATTTATCCATTCATCCGTTAATGGATACTTAGATTGTTTTATATCTTGGCAATTGTAAATAATGCTGCTATGAATATTGGGGGTGCAGGTATAAATGGTATTTCAGTTTTCTTCAGTTATATACTCAGGAACGGACTTAGTGAATCATATGCTAATTCTATTTTAGCATTTGAAGAACTGCCATGCTATTTCTATACTGGCTGAACCAATTTATATTCACACCAACAGCAAACAAGACTTCCCTTTTCTCTATATACTTGCCAACACTTGTTATTTTTGTTCTGTTTGATGAAAGCCATTCTGATAGGTATAAGATGATACCTCATTGCAGTTCTGATTTGAATTTCTCTATGACTAATGATGTCGAGTATCTTTGCATGTGCCTATGGCCATCTGTATGTCTCTGGGAAAAAAAAAAAGTCTATTCAGAGCTTCTGCCTATTTTTTAACCTGGTTGTTTGTTTTATATTGAGCTGTATGAGTTGTTTATATATTTTAGACATTAACCCTTATCAGTCATATTATTTACAAGTGTTTTCTCCCAATCATTCGGTTACTTTTTTGTTTTGTTGATGATTTCCTTTGCTGTGAAAAAGCCTTAAACAGGCCACATTTGTTTATTTTTGCTTTTATTTCTATTGCCTTGGAGACAGATTCAAAAATACTGCTGAAATTTATGCCAAACAGTGTTCTGCCTATGTCCTCTTCTAGATATGGATTCAGGTCTTACATTTAATCCACTTTGAGCTTCTTTGTATATATAGTGTTAGAGAATGTCCTACTTTCATTATTTTACAGGTAGCTATGCAGTTTTTCCAGCACCACTTTCTGAAGGATTCTATTTCTTCTATTGTATATTCTTGCTCCCCTTGCCATAGATTAATTGACAATAAGTATGTGGGTTTATTTCTCGGTTCTCTATTCAGTTCCACTGGTTCATCTGTCTGTTTTTATGTCAGTACCATACAGTTTTGATTACACAAGCTTTGTAGTATAGTTTGAAGTCAAGAAGAATGATACTTCTAACTTTGTTATTTTTTCTTAATGTTGTTTCATCAACTCGGAAACTTCATGGTTGCATATAAATTTTAGGATTATTTGTTCTAGTTGTTTGAAAACTGTCATGGGTATTTTGATAGTGATTGCATTCAATCTGTATATTGCTTTGGATAGTATGCATTTTTTTTTTGTCTTTTGTCATTTTAGGGCCACACTCACGGCATGTGGAAGTTCCCAGGCTAGGGGCTAAATGGAGCTGTAGCCACTGGTCTACACCAGAGCCACAGCAACAGGATCTGAGCCACATCTGTGACCTACACCACAGCTCACGGCAACACCAGATCCTTAACCCATTGAGCGAGGCCAGGGATCGAGCCCACAACTGCATGGTTCCTAGTCAGATTTGTTAACCACTGAGCCACAACAGGAACTCGGATAGTATGGATATTGTAACAATATTAATTCTTCCAATTTAAGTCCATTACTATTACTGCATTATTTTCAATTTCTACCTTTAAGTCTGCTAATACCTGCTTGATATATTTAGGTGCTCCTAAATTGGGTGCAGAAATATTAATGATTATAATATCTTCTTGTATGAATCCTTTATCATTAAATAATTCCCTCCTTTGTCTTTTTTTATAGAATATTTTAAATTTTATATTGTCTGATATGAGCATTGCTGCCTCTGATTAAAACTATCATTTTCAGTAATTATTCTCAAATATAATTGCACAGATTTAGCTTGAAATTCTTATTTTTAAAAAAATTACTGAAAATGTGAAAATGTTTCCCTGTATATCCTATGGCTATTGGGATTTCAACATTATGTAAATTCTAGACACCACAACCTGAGATAGCATTACTAATCTATTAGAAACATTTTTCATTATTATCATCACTTTCTGGTACTCCCTGGATTTCTTTTTTTTTTTTTTTTGTCTTCTTGTCTTTATAGGGCTGCACCTGTAGCATATGGAGGTTCCCAGGCTAGGGGTCCAATCAGACTGTAGCTGCCGGCTTACACCACAGCCACAGCAATGCCAGATCTGAGCCACATCTGCTACCTACACCATACAGCTCATGGAAACCCAGATCCTTAACCCACTGAGTGAGGCCAGGGATCAAACCCATGTCCTCATGGATGCTAGTTGGGTTCACTAACTGCTGAGCCACGACAGGAACTCCAACTTTTTTTTTTTTTTTTGGTTTTCAATTTAGCATAGAATAAGGAAAATGTGTGGAATGAGAACAAACTATGGAATAAAACAGTTTTAGTACAGTTCTCAGTACTGAAATTATTAAATGTATAACCTAGGCAAGCAGCTTAACTTCTGTGAGTTCCAGTTTCTTTTTCTACAAAATTCCATTTTGAATACCAATTTCGTGGAATTATTATATGAATTAAAAGCTGAGTTATGAAAAGCGACAAACACAGAGCCTAGTATATAAAAGCTAATCAATAAATACTTGGTAAACAAAATTGTTTCAATAAATTGTTTCCTTCAAGATATGTCTTTTACTAACATGAATTAAAAATAAATGGAAGTGAATTTGACAAATAAGAGATACATATTGTTTGTACAAAGAGTTCCATATACATATTAATCATCAGATCACTTGCAGTATGTCTGTAGCTCCAGGTGAGGAATGCCTGGAGCCCATAGAATAGAACCTCTGGTTTCAAGCACCACAGTGTTTTCCCTGGATTTGTAGAGAAAAAAATCAAAAGAGCTAGCAAAGTTTGTTTCCTAATGTAGAAGTGTGTTTAACTAGTTTTATAGGAAAGTTTAACATTCACAAGCTTATATGAGACTCATAATGACCCTATGAAATGCTCATTACAAATTGAAGAACAAAGTGTTATTATCAAGAAGAAATGAGCAAAATACATTATTAGGAAACCAAGCTAGAATATACCTAATAAGCATATTTATATTTACTTAAAATATTTCATAATATCATATATCACAACATACAGTAATTTATTTTTTTGCAGATAATCCATTTCACTCATCCTTTCTCCTCATTTATGAAATCATGCGGCTGAACAATAATGTGACTGAGTTCCTTCTACTTGGGTTGACTCAGGATCCTCTTAGGAAGAAAATCATGTTTGTCACTTTCTTGATTTTCTACTTGGGGACATTACTGGGGAACCTGCTCATTATTACTACCATCAAGACCAGTCAGGTACTTGGGAGTCGAATGCATTTCTTCCTTTTCCACTTTTCCTTATCTGATATCCTCCCCTCTACTTCCATAGCCCCTAGAATGACTGTGGATGCCTCATGAAGAAGACCACTATCTTTCAGTGAGTGCATGATCCAAGCCTTTTCATCCAGTGTATCTGGCTGCCTGGAGATCTTCATCCTCATCCTCATGGCTGTTGACCGCTATGTGGCCATCTGTAAGCCCCTGCACTACACGACCGTCATGAGCCATCGAGTCTGTGGTGTGCTGATGCCTGTGGGCTGGGTCAGATCCTGTGTGCATTCTTCAGCTCAGAATTTTCTAGCCTTGAATTTACCATTCTGTGGTCCCAATGTGATCTATCACTGTTTTTGTTTCCTGGGGTCTTTGCTGAAACTTGCCTGTGCAGACACCTATGTGACCAACCTACTCTTGGTGTCCAACAGTGGAGCCATCTGTACAGTGAGTTTTGTCATGCTGATGGTCTCCTATGTCATCATCTTGTATTCTCTGAGAAACCACAGTGCAGAGGGGAGGAAAAAAGCCCTCTCCCCTGCATCTCCCCATCACTGGTCATCTTTTCTTTGGTCCTTGCATATTTATATACACACGCCCTGCAACCACCTTCCCCATAGATAAGATGATAGCTGTGTTTTATACAATTAGAACACCTTTGTTCAACCCTCTGATTTATACGCTGAGGATGCAGAATGAAAAAATGCCATGAGGATGCTATGGAGCAAGAAGTTGATCTCAGATGTCAAAAGATGAGTGAAGTTTCAAAATTTTCTTCATAGTTTAGATTGAATTCGAAATCCCTGGAGAATAACATTTCATACTGTGGTGTTAATATAATCCTTTCATAGGAATTGGTATTAGTTTCCTTCAGGAAAATAAACACTGTAAACACATACCCTGATTAGTGTCCACTCAATTTTATGTAGAGAATTAAACAGCACCAGGTATCAACAGGAATGCAGATCCATTGCCTTGGATGTTTTTCACTACTGAGTCTCTGCCCCTCTTGCCTGCCTAACAGTGGTTTTGATCTGTTCTTCCTGCCCCATGTTGACTTCTGGTCTTCTCTGTTTATAGTTATTTACACTTTTTTTTCTGGAATTAGTTTTTTTTATTTTATTTTTTAATTTTTTTATTTTTTAAAATTGTAATCAATTGTTATTTCCCCAAAACATTTTTTTCTACTGTACAGCATGGTGACCCAGTTGCACATACATGTATACATTCTTTTTTCTCACATTATCATGCCCCATCATAAGTGACCAGACATAGTTCCCAGTGCTACACAGCTAAAATATACAAAACTTATACAACTCAACAGCAAAAAAAGCCAACAACCCAATGGAAAAATGGGCCAAAGACCTGAATAGACTGTTCTCCAAGGAAGATATACAGACGGCCAACAAGCACATGAAACAATGCTCAACATCCCTGATTATTAGAGAAATGCAAATCAAAACTTCCATGAGATACCACCTCACACCAGTCAGAATGGGCATCATTAATAAGTCCACACATAACAAATGCTGGAGGGGGTGTGGAGAAAAGGGACCCCTCCTGCACTGTTGATGGGAATGTAAGCTGGTACAACCACTATGGAGATCAGTATGGAGGTACTTTAGAGAACTATACATAGATCTACCATATGACCCAGCAATCCCACTCTTGGGCATATATACAGACAAAACTTTCCTATTTACACTTTTAAATGCTTACATCCGCAGCCTGACAGGCTCTTCCAAAGAGCCAGACTGATCTCTTTCAAATAGTGGTGTTTATTATACACTTTGGTCACATCTGTCAGATCATAGACCTTCAACTTATTGTTCTTCCTGACTCAGCAGAAAGTACCAGATCCAATAATACAGAATCTTAATGTTGTAAGAACAAATGTCCAACCTTTTGGTATTATACTTTGAATTCTTACCATATGTTCCCCTAGATCCTTCTAACAGTGACAGAATATGGAGATATAATTCTACTTCTGATTTTTTTTTTCTTTGACTTTAGGAAGGCTTTGGCTATTGGGTATATACTTATAATGGTATTCTTTTGGTACAATTTATGTTCCTAATTTGATCCTTTACTGAATGTGAGGGTCGTATAAGTTTCTCTTGAAATATACAAGAGAAATAATTACTATTTTAATATTCACTTATTGTTACTGCAAAATTAAGAAATATATCACCCAAATTAAGGGTGATATATTTATATTAAGGGTGACATACTTCTCTGGAAATAGTGTAGGCAGTTGATGTTACTGCATGCTAACATATTAACTGATTAAAGTAAATAATTAAATACTCAGAGGAGGACCTTATGTTTTGAAACAGCAATACTTATATCACAGGCATAAATTATGAATTCCATCCTGCAATCACCCTCCTTGGTATTTACCCAAACGCATTAAAGACTTCTATTCACACAAATATCTGCATTCATTTTATAGCAATTTTATTCTTAATTGCCAACATTTAGAAACAATTAAGATATCCTTCAATGCGTGAATAAACTGGAATATCCAGACAAATGAATATTATTCAATGCTAAAAAAAGAAATGAACTATCAAGCCATAAAAAGATATGAAGAAAACTTATTGCATTTTATTAAGTAAAAGAAACCAGTCCGAAAATGCTACATACTGTATGACAGCCATTATATCATTCTGGAAAATGACAAAACTATGGAGACAGTAAAAAGTTCAGTGGTTGCCAAGGGGTCAAGTGGAGGAAGGGACGAACAGGTGAAGCAGGGAAACTATTCTGTATGGTCCTATAATGATGGATATCACATGTGTGTCATTATACATTTGTCCATATCCATGTGATGCACAACGCCAAGAGTCAACTCTAACGTAAACTTGGGGCTTTGGCGGATAGTGATGTGTCAATGTAACTTCATCAAGTGAACGAATGTATCCCCTCTGTGGGTTGTTATGAATGAGGAAGGCAGTGCATGAATGGGACAGGGCATACATGCAATATCTCTGTATCTGCTGCTCAATTTTGCTGGGAACCTAAAACTCCTCTTAAAAAAAAAAAAGCCGTTTAAAAAAAGATGTCATGAGAGAAGACAGAATGTAATAGTAAACAATAGTAAACAAACAAACAAACAAAAAAACCTCCTCACCTCAAAAGAACAGAGGAAAGAAAGAATATATGATAGAAAGGGAACAATGAGAAAGTAAACTGTGATAGGATGAACTTAAATCCAAAAACGAAGGAGTTGTGATGCATCGGAAACAAATCCAACTAGGAACATGAGGTTGCAGGTTGGATCCCTGGCACTTGCTTAGTGGGTTAAGGATCCTGAGCTGTGGTATAGGTTGCAGATGCAGCTCGAATCTGGTGTTGCTGTGGCTGTGGCATAGCTGGTGGCTGCAGCTCCGACTTGACCCCTAGCCTCAGCACCTCCATATACTGTGGGTGCTGCCCTAAAAAGACAAAAAGAAAAAACAATGTTAACAATCCCATTATATGCAAATATGCTGCATTTAAAAGACAGAAGTTATCAGAATACACATAAGAGAAGAATCATCAGGAAAGAAAAGTAATGCATTAGTGAGGCACATCTCAGCATGATGAATCTCAAAAAGAATACCTGCACGAGTGAGAAAATGCTATGATTCAATTTATATGAAGTTCTAGAATAGGCAAAACTAAGAGTGATATAAATCAGAACAATGGTTGTAGTCAGTTGACTGAAAGGGGCATGACAGTTATATGAATATATACATTGATCAAAACTCATCTGACCATATGCCTAAAATATATATATTACATTGTTGGTAATGTAATGCTCAGAGAAAGAATTCTATTGTAAAACAAACTTACTATGTCCAAGTCTCAATAGAAAAAATGCTTGTCAAATCTAGTGATCATTTCTAGAGAAAAAAGCAGAATGACAACTGTCATTAAGAATCACATTCCCATGGATAAAAGATATATAGAAATGTTATTGAAAATTGGTACACAGGAGTTCCCATAGTAGCTTAGAAAAAATGAACCTGACTAGTATCCATGAGGATGAGGGTTCAATCCCTAGCCCCTTTGGTGGGTTACGGATCTGGCCTTTCTGTGGCTATAGTGTAGGCTGGCAGCAACAGCTCTGATTTGACCCTAGTCTGGGAACTTCCACATGCCATAGGTATGGCCCTAAAAAGAAAAAAAAAAAAGTACACAATAGTAATTTTTAATAGTTACATTGGACTTACCCCAAACGGAAAACTTTTGTACTAAAATCTATGTTATTTTGTGCAGCCCTAAAAAGACAAAAGACAAAAAAAAAGGGAAAGAAATACTGATTCTTACCACACAGTGAAGGAAACCTTAGAAACATTTTGCCAAGTGAAAGAAGCGTGTTGCAGAAGAGAACATATCATATGAAATGTCCAGAAAAGAAAATCTTTATAAACTAATATTTGACTAGGGCTGCCAGTGACAGTGGTACAAAGGAATGAGGAGTGACTGCTAATGAGTATGGGTTCCTTGGGGGTGACAAATATATTGCAAAATTAGACAGTGTTGATGGTTGCATAGACATCTATACTAAGAACCACATACACCTCAAATGAGTGAATTATATTCTATATGAGCTATAGCCTAATAAAGCTGTTAAAAATACTAAATCTAGTAATCATTTCTACAAAAATAAAAGACCACACAGTAGCTTCCATTAGAAGCTTTTTCTTCTTCATTTTTTTTTTTTTTTTGGCTGCATGCAACATGCAGGAGTTCCCGGGCCAGGGATCAAACCTGCACCACAGCAGTGACAATGCCAGATCCTTAATTCACTGAGCCACCAGGGGAATGTTTCCCAGGAGTGCCTCACATTGGACCCCTGGACCCATTGCCCAGGAACTAATGAATCCACAGCTGCAGCCAAAAATAAATAAATAAATAAATAATCTTCTGTCCCTAAATGGAAGACACGTCAATGTTCTATTAATAATGAGTACACTACAGTGACTTTAAATCCCTACTTGCCATGATTAAAATTAAAACTGGTCACCACTGTATTCTATAATTTAATTTATATGAGTCATACCGAAAGACTCAGAAATTGGGAAACAAACAGCTTCTAATCTACGAAATAGTTCCATGGAATCTGATCCAGGAACCAAGCACAGAGCACCGTCAGGGACAAAGATTCTATGTGCTCTTGGAGTCCCATGTGTCCAAGGTGCCTCAGGGTGAGAAAAGGTGAGACCCTAAACCTTCAAATTCTCTGAAGCTTTGGACTAGCAGCGTCCTTCCTTTACCCTTGGTAAATCCTGGCATGGAAAGTACAATCAGTCAGACAGTGGAGACGTGGCCCATCTGCACAACAAACAACCCCCACATCAGATCCCTAAGAGGCCCCCAGATAAGGCCCCTTCAGGTCAGAGGGAAATATGCTGGAGAAAACTGGCAGATTGATTTCACTGTCATGCCGAGAGTCCTCGGGAATTTCAGGTATCTCTGGGGCTATGGACACATTGTCTGGATGTGTAGAAGGATTCCCACTAGAACTGAAACGGCAGCTGAAGTGTCTCAGGCTTTACTGAAATAAATAACCCCCAGGTTTGGGCTCCAAGGTCCCTACAAAGGGATAATAATCCAGCATTTGTGTCTCAGGTGACAGAGGGATAATGAGTTCCCCGGAAATAAAATGGACCTCAGTCATCAGAGAAAGTAGATCCAATCAGACCTTGAAAGGGGCCTTAGCCAAGCTACCTCAAAAACTCTAGAAAACTGGGTCAAGTTGCTTCCGATTAATCTGCTCTGCAGGCAGTTAGCCCCAAGCGATAAATTACAGTTAAATGCAACTCTTTCAGGGTAGACCCATTGCCCAAGCCCAAGAGAAGGGACACCTTAACCTTCCTGAAGTGAAACCACTCGAGTAGGCCTTCCAGGTAGAAGAAATCATGAAAGCTCCCACGTAATATTTAAATTACATGCTGCCTGCCCCAACCAACTCAGCAGGACAGAAAGCAGAGAGGCATTTATCACCAGCAAAGCCCTTGAACAACTCTTGATAAATAAAAACAGAATCTGCTAATAAAATGCAGGCCCACCTTTTCCGCTGCCTTCGTGTGCAGTCCAGTTTTCCTTGCCCATTTGCAGACTGCGGCGTGTAGAGACCTCGCGCTGTGGACTGGAGCTCCTCCTGCGAAACGGCTTCGCCACACCTCAGCCCAGTGACCTTGTGCTGAAGTACTGGGTTTGACACTGCAATTCAGGACAGCAAGCGGCCTGGATCAGAGGGGCTGCGCCCAGCCCTGAGCCCTGGAGCCCGAGCTGCTCAGAAGTCCTGGCCTCGCGAGAACTCCGCCCCCCCCCCCCACGCTGATGAGAACTCCGCCCCCTCCCCTCCCTGCTGATGAGAACCCCACCCACTGCCCTCACCCTCCCTGAGAACCCCGCCCACCGCCTGTCTGGAAGAACCTGTGCCCTTGGGAGCCAGCGCGTGCCTCTCTGTTTTGTTTTGTTTTTGTCTTTTTAGGGCCACACCAGGGCACATGGAGGTTCCCAGGCTAGGGGTCCAATCGGAGCTGTAGCTGCCGGCCTACACCATGGCCACAGCAACGCCAGATCTGAACCGCATCTCCAACCTACACCACAGCTCTCGGCAATGCCGGATCCTTAACCCACTGAGCAAGGTGATGGATCGAACCCACGGCCTCAAGGATACTATTCAGGTTTGCTACCACTGAGCAAGTACAGGAACTGCATGTCTCTCGGTTCTTTGATCAAAGAATAAAGCTTCCAGAGTTCCAGTTGTGACTCAGTGGTAGTACCCGACAAGTATCCTTGAGGATATGGTTTCGATCCCTGGCCTCCCTACGTGGGTTAAGGATCTAGTGTTGCCTTGAGCTGTGGTGTAGGTCGCAAAGGAAGCCTGGATCCTGAGTTGCTGTAGCTGTGGCATAGGCTGGCAGCTACAGCTCCAATTCCACCTCTAGCCTGGGAACATCCATATGCCAGAGGTGCAGCCTTAAAAAGAAATAATAGGAGTTCCCGTTGTGGCGCAGTGGTTAACGAATCCGACTAGGAACCATGAGGTTGCGGGTTCCGTCCCTGCCCTTGCTCAGTGGGTTAACGATCCGGCGTTGCCGTGAGCTGTGGTGTAGGTTGCAGACGCGGCTCGGATCCCGTGTTGCTGTGGCTCTGGCGTAGGCCGGTGGCTACAGCTCCAATTCGACCCCTAGCCTGGGAACCTCCATATGCCTCGGGAGCGGCCCAAGAAATAGCAACAACAACAACAAAGACAAAAGACAAAAAAAGCCAAAAAAAAGAAAGAAATAATAATAATAATAATAAACAAAGCTTCCCTTTGCGTTTGAACTGAACCCAACTCAAAGAGTCTGTAATAATATCACATACAAATTTCTAACCAGTAGGGAAGGGAAGTCGATGAATCTATCTTTCCCTTTCCTAGTTATTTAGATTGTTTGGAAAAGGAAAACATAGTCTCTATTAGAAGGTCCAATGAAATCAGGAAAGCATTTGCTGTGGGCAGCTTGTAAATTCCCTCTCAAAGTATGAGACAGTTTCTTTTTGGACATTATATTAAAAAGAAGGGAGGGGGGAGGTGAAGGCCAAGAGGGGAAAGAAAATAAAACATTAATGAGGGGAAAGGAAAGGGTAGGAATGTGAAAGGAATAAGAAAAAATATTAGTGGTCAAGAGTCAGCCTTAAAGGCATACAATCAAAAAGTGGAAAAAAAAAAAAATGAAAGCCTGCACCATGATTCATTCCAGGTATGGGCTGGAAGGGAACTTTTTCCCACTAGTTTCTCCAGAAATCAGCAGAGACTCAACTAAAAAGAAACGCAGTGAACCCCAATAGTACAATGGAGTCCACTCTGTTCCAATCAAATGGAACTTCTGAAAAAGCAGGACGATTAAAATTCAATAGAGAAATACCTCCAAAAAGAGATTTTTGTAATATATATGTTATATAAATAAGCAAATTATACGAAATATATGTAAATATATATACATATAATTTCAATGAAATCGATAATCATAAAACAATTACATACCACTGTTTACTAAAGAGCTCTGGATTAGTGCTATGGTTCCAAATGCAACTATTAGCTGGTATTTACATTTAGCTAATTTAAAAAAAATTTACATGTATTTTTTAAATTTTTTTATTTTTTTTTAATTTTTTTCGTCTTTTGTGTTTTTAAGGCTGCACCCATGGCACATGGAGGTTCCCAGGCTAGGGGTCTAATCGGAGCCGTAGCTGCCGGCCTACGCCACAGCAATGCCATATCCGAGCCACGTCTGCGACCTATACCTCAGCTCATGGCAATGCCAGATCCTTAACCCACTGAGTGAGTCCAGGGAGGGAACCCACGACTACATGGTTCCTAATCAGATTGTTTCCGCTGCACTACAGCGGGAACTCCATACATGTTTTTTTTTTTTTAATTGAAAAGGCACCTGGAAATTAAGTCTCATTGTCAATTCTCTAAAGTGGTTCTGATTCTGGAGGGAGACTTTGGGGGGAAGGCTTTCCCCAGGGTCATTAACCTTTTATATCATTCTCTTTAAAGTGACCCAACAAGAAGTAAACAGCATTTGTTGCCAAAAGTACTGTGAAATGACAGGTTTCAGCTGGTGAGAAACAGGCTGGGAGCAACAAAGACATGACTTCAACCAAACTTTGAGTTTTTTTGGTCAGAGATTCTTTGAAATTAATTATTCACAAAGCAATTCTTAAGGCATCACTTAACTTTATTTTGGAAAAGCACACTCAAATTATCAGAAGAGAGAGAGAGAAATAAAGCAAAACTCAAGCCCTGGGCAATACTGGTGAGATATTTTTTCTTCTAAAGCTAATATTAAATTTTGTGGAAAAAGAGGATTGAATCAAATATCTATATTTTGAATGCTTGTGATATAATTTCAAGATACTGTATAATTTTATGGATGATGATAAGATAATGAAGCTCATCCACACATGACTATGAGAGGGTGTATTCCCGATTATGAGTAAGAAAATGCCAGAATTTCAAAGGAAAGTGAGGCATGATCATGTTGAAATGCTCAGGAAGGGGAGGAAGGTATTGATTCACGGAGAAAGAAGACTTTCTCATGGACATTAGAGAATGGACAATGGAGGCACAGTTGCTAGGCTTGTGTTTAAATGCCCAGTTTCTTCTAGATGAGAACCAAGGAACATTATTCACAGTTGTCAAAAACTGCTATGATTTGAGCTCTCTTAAAAGGAAAAGCTCTCTCCGTGGGAAATAGTATATTTCCTTCAATTCAGGAGGAAAAACAAAAGGGTTATATAAGCATGTAAAACAAGGGAATGTGTTTGAGTGTGATTTGGAATTATTATTATTTCCTTATTCTTGTTATCATTATTCTGTCCTATATAAGACACTAATATAATTAAGTAGAGTAATATAATTAAGTAGACTAATATAAGTCTAACATACAGATCTGCGGAAACACAGCCCTGTAGTTTCCCATAAGCTGGAAAAGCCAGGTCCAACGTTGCTGCAAAGGATAGAGGAGAGCCCAGGGTTCAATAGAGACTGTAAGCCCTGAACTTGAACTTGATAGATCTTTGGAATGTGTCCTCAGGTGGACACAATTCCAGATGCTTACCTAAGACAGCGTGCAATTCTACCCCAGCCCAGAACTAAAGGAATTGTTAACATCTGTAGCTTGGGTTGAAGAGTCACTTCTGAGCCCATTTAATCAAAACTATGTCCCAAAGCCCTTTCCACACATACTTTGCAGTGACCTCACTGGAGTGTTCAAACTTCCAAGTGGAGAGGCATCCCTTAATAAATACGAAAGAGTGGTGAGATTAAGAGCAGAGTCGTTCCCCCCCCCCCTTATTTATTTCTTTACATTAAGAGACGAATGTGGGAGTTCCCGTCATGGCACAGTGGTAGCAAATCCAACTAGGAACCATGAGGTTGCGGTTTTGATCCCTAGTCTTGCTCAGTGGGTTAAGGATCTGGCGTTGCCATGAGCTGTGGTGTAGGTCAGAGATGAAGCTCAGATCTAGTGTGGTTCTGGTGTAGGCTGGCAGCTACAGCTCTGATTCAACCCCTAGCCTGGGAACCTCTGTATGCCATGGGTGCCGTACAAAAGAAAAAAAAAAAGAGTCTAATGTGGAATGTTTAAAATACCAAGGCAAAGCAATTCCTGGGGAATCCTCAAACACAGTTTGAAGATGAAATTTCCCTTTCTTTCATTGCAGATCCAACAGCTCCTGATATATCTCCAGCAGTTTTTTTTTTTTTATTTCTTTTGCTGCCTTTGTTTCTGCCTCCTTTTAAGCATCTGATGGTTTTCCAAATTGAAAGAAATGATGTGATTCCATAGTAGAAATAGCAGTTAATATTATATAAACTTTCTTATTTGCAAATGGAATAACAGAAGCCCCAGGAAGCTAAAGGATTTATTTAGGGATACAGCAACCATATCTCAGAATCAGATTTGTATAATTTTGTTTACCTTCTGCTACTCCACACCACTTCTTGACCATAAAAGCTTTATATTAAATAGGGGATCAAAAATTCATGCACACAAAGATCAGAGTTTTCAAAGGAGAAGCATCTGCGGGGTTATCAAGTCCCAACTAATCGAACCCTCATGGCAGTATTCAGAAGGGAAAATGTCAGCGTATGTTTTGACTTCTGTATACAAAATGAGATGCTAAATTATATGTTAGAGAAAAACAAGTATGGTATCACTTATATGTGAAATAGGAAAAATAAACAAACCAGAAAATATAGCAAAAATGCAGACACACAGATCTAGAGAACAAATTAGTGGTTGCCAGTGGGGAGCAGTGGGGAGGGGCACCTCAGGGCTCAGGGATGGGAGGTACAAAATAGTAGGTTCGGAGTAAGATAGGCTCAAATTGATATTGTATAACAGGGAATATAGACAGTATTTTGTAATAACTAAACAAAGTATCATTTAAAAATTTTATGAGAATAAGATCATTTTTTTCAAAATATAAACATTACCATATCCTCCAACTCAAAAGGTGTCTCAAATTTAGGTTGAGTGCCTTTGAAAGATTAGAAAGAAGTAAATTGTTAGAAACAAAGGAAGGAACCTTAATGAAATATGAGGGAGGTAAACTCAGGGTTAGGTGTGTGCCTGAGAGGGTTTACTTTATTTCTCTAGACTCTGTTTCCTCATCACATGTAAATGACTAGACTATCATTCTGAAGTAAGATGATCAGAATATGGACTTTGATTTTTTAGGTATACAAACCAACCGGCTGGAAGCACCTTTTGTTTTTTTTTCCATTTTTAACTATTCCGCTGATTCATTTCATTTGTTTTGAGTTATACATAAATGTTGGTGGTCTTTGTTATATGTTTCTTTCAGGAAATTTAATGGTCTCTTGGGAATTTGGCCTTCTAGAGTAACTCCATGGAGAAGATAAACAATGTAACTGAATTTGTTTTCTGGGGTCTTTCTCAGAACCTCAAGGTTGAGAAAGTGTGTTTCGTGGTGTTTTCTTTCTTCTACTCTGTCATTCTTCTGGGAAACCTGCTCATCATGCTCACAGTTTATGTGGGCAACCTTTTCAAGTCCCCAATGTATTTCTTTCTCAACTACCTGTCTTTTGTGGACATCTGTTACTCTTCAGTCACAGCTCCTAAGATGATTGTTGACTTACTGGCCAAGACCAAAACAATCTCCTATGTGGGGTGCATGTTGCAGCTCTTTGCAGTACACTTCTTGGGTTGCACTGAGATCTTCATCCTCACGGTAATGGCCTATGATCGTTACGTGGCTATCTGTAAACCCCTACACTATGTGACCATCATGGACCGGGAGAGATGCAATAAAATGTTGCTGGGGACCTGGCTAGGTGGGTTCTTGCACTCCATCGTCCAAGTGGCTCTAGTAGTCCAACTACCCTTCTGTGGGCCCAATGTGATCGATCACTACTTCTGTGATATTCACCCTCTGCTGAAACTTGCCTGCACAGACACATACGTCGTTGGTGTTGCTGTGATAGCCAACAGTGGTATCATCGCTCTGGTGAGCTTTGTTATCTTGCTCTTCTCCTACATCCTCATCCTGGTGTCCCTGAGAAAGCAGTCAGCAGAAGGCAGGCGCAAAGCTCTCTCCACCTGCGGCTCCCACATTGCTGTGGTCATCATCTTTTTTGGTCCCTGTACATTCATGTATATGCGTCCCGAAACTACCTTTTCAGAGGATAAGATGGTGGCTTTGTTTTATACCATCATCACCCCTATGTTAAACCCCCTGATTTATACACTGAGAAATGCAGAAGTAAAAAATGCAATGAAGAAACTGTGGGGCAGGTGGGTTTTCTGGGGAACAAAAGGTACATAGTTGGAAGTAACAATACAAGGTGGATGATCTTCAATGGTCTCATCTGCACAGGGATTTTTTTTGGAGGAGCAACTAAGAGAATAAAATGTTCTATTCAAGTAAGGTATTTTTAAATCACTATTATTTTATTTGTTTGAAAAGTCCATAAGCATGGTTTTCTAAAATATCTAGGAAAAAGAAATCTTATTAAACTCAGAAGCTCAGCATGATCATACTCAGCACCAAGATTTTCTCCTTCCCATTGCCCCCGTTTGCCAATGTCTTTAAAGAATCGAGAGTCCTCTGTGAAGTAAGGCTGTTTTCTAGTATTTAAAACTGTGATTGTGACATATTGCACACTCAAAGGTATATGCTGAATGAAGGAAAGGGTGCATGGAAACTGACAGATCTGAGGTGTTCTGACACAAATCCTCTAAAACGGTGAAAACTAAGTTTCCTGAGGTTGGGATGGGGGAGGGGGTATGTGCAGAATGCCAGCGAGATAAAGAACAGACTTGGAAAACAAAAAATCTGTCTGTCCTTGTCCTCTGGTTTGGAGAAAAAGCTTTTTTCTTTCTCTAGCTCACTTTCTTCATGCAAACAATAAGTAAACTGGAAAAAATTACCTCTAAGATCCCCAGTTTAACTGTAACATCCCATGTATGTGCTTCTGCTAATTGACTCTCATCTTTACTTGTACTCTGTAGCCAGAGATCCTGTCCCTATTAATGTAAGGTGACTCACAGGAAACCCTCAAGAAACTGAATGAAAACAAAATATTTGCAATGAATACATGATTGTGCCTCAATCAAGAGGGTCAACATGATTTGCTGAAATGCATGGTTGGGAAACCATATTCCCTCCACTGTTGGAACCAAGCAGCTTTACTGAAAACCGTGAGCCGTTTATCACTGCCTCCTTGACCAGCATGACCTGATTTCCAGCTGTGGAGTCCAGAGACATTTGTTCTGGACAAATAAACGTATCTTTCTTATGTGAACTGACACTTCCTGGAGCTATATTCCTCCTTCACTTCACCCAACCTGAGATCACATCACAGATTATCTCTCTGCCATTGTTTCATTGTCTTTTCCACAAATCTTCTTATTCAAATTGCTGCCCATACCTCGGTCTGTGTTTATGGTCATGGAGTGTGTGTGTTTTGCACTCACACATTATATTGAGGACTGTTGTAGTGCCTTAAAAAATGATCTCTAATGATGAAGCATTCACAGAATTAAGAAAGATAAAAAGGAAGCAAGATACCTAGATTCTAAGTCATAATTAAGAGATCCTTGCCCTGGGCCACACGAACCCATGCTTATTGTCCCTCCTTGGACATACATTCACTGCATCTCCATGAACCTCCATTTGCTCAATTTTAAGGTGCTCCATAGGTTGGTGCTTCTCATACTTGTCTGATCATTGAAATCATCTTGAGAGGTTTCTGAATAGATGAAAGCATCTATTCCAAGAATTTCTGATCCAGTAGGCTAGTGTTAGAGGGGCTCCACAAATGTGCATTTTTAAAAGCACCTCTGATAATTTTTATCCAGGCAAGGGTACATCCAAGACCTTAGACTTGGAAACACTGGAGCTAGTTGATGTTCTTAGAGCACAAGGGGTCTATGGATCAATAAGACCCCAAGAGACTTACTTTCAGATATAGAATCCCATCTTTCTGCCATAACACAAAGAGACCTAAAATTGAAGTATATTTAGAAAAACTCTGGGATGAATCAATGCTATCCATTTGATGTGTTCTCACAATGCTCTTCCTTTTATGTCTCTGCATGAAAGCCTTGACTACCAAGGGACAGTAGGGATATTGATGGTCTGAAGTCGCTTGGAAAGTAAAAGCTGACAGATGCAGTACTCTCAAAGACAAACAAACAGAACATACGAAATGGTGTTCAAGTTTCTACCATTGAGTTTATGAATGTATTCCTGTTCACAAAAGTTCCTCGGAGTCAATCCCAATCAAAGTAGCTCCGAATGTCTGCCTGGTTCTTTGGAAAGCAATGACCAAGAACTCAACTCTTCCCAGTTTCAGCGGGGGTGAGTCTTGTCAACGACATCATTTTGTTTTATAGATGTATGATCATCCCAACATTGGCTGCCAGTGGTAGAGCTTTTTAATCTCACTGTTAGAAGTAGTAGGCAGATGTGACTTTGATTATAGACTTCCCTGACGAAAATAAATGGTAATCCTTCTCATTTTCTAAATGAGTAAACTAGTTTATTTCATAGTAGAAGACAATAAAAACACATCTTCTAACTAGTGGTTATATTCCTGTCCCCTGGAAGAGCATAAAATATTTAAAACACTTTTCCTGCACTGCTCAATGGACTATGTAAAGATAGCTTTCATGTGCCTCCACATGATAGTATTCCTTCCCTCTTTTGAACATATCCAAGAGATGGAAACATCTATCACCTGTCGGAGCCTCCAGAATTTTCACGACTTTTTTAAAAATAGTAACTGATTGGGAATGCCTCATTTGGACAGTATTCTGACATCCAGTTCTTACCTGGTGTCCGGTTTTGTTTTGTGTCTTGGGGTGTAATGTAACTTCATCTCTTAATACACATCTTTGAAATAGTTCTTATTCCACACTTTGAGTATAAAAAAGCCACAAGGTATGTGCACCACAGAGTAGAGAGAGGCAACACTGTACACCCTCTTATGCACTCAATGAGAGTCAATGATACAGACCAACATCACGTGTACAGATATATAATTTCAATTTCCACAGACCAACCTACCACTTCCACTGTATTTCAAGAAAAATGGAACAGCATGAAGTGTATCTGAGCCTACTCTACAGTTTGGAGTTAAGCCCAGTCAAGCCTGACCTCAGTAGCTGAACCCAAATTGACCCAAAGACACATGAGCAAGAAGTTTCCATGCCTATTGTTTAAGCTGTGAGTTTAGGAATGGCAGTTACACGGCATTATTCAGCTGATTTATCCAAGAATAGATGATCAGATGTAGGAGTGGGAGACAGTCTCAAATTGGTGAAACCTCTAGTATACTTAGTGTAAGGTGCTTTGTAAGGAGCAGTATAACAGGCCAAACAGGAGAGAATGGGCATGAGGGACAGGAATAATAAAAAATAAAAACTAGTAACAAATAATAAACAAAGCAATAAGACACATAATAAAATAATAATTGATAAAATAATAATAAATAATAAAATGAATAATACATAATAAATAATAAAAAAACAAATTCTAAATACCTAAGTAGGCAGCCAGCCTCCCTGGGCTGTGGTGCTCGCTTCTTTGGGTGGAGACAAGGGAGCTAGCTCCTTCTGGCCTCCTGAGAGACACTGAAACCTTGGACTCTCATTCCTATAGAATGGTGGCTCTTTACCGGGGTGATTTTATGCCTGGTGGGCACACGGCAAATGTCTAGACAAACTTGATGTCATGAGTGAGAGGGTGCAGGATCCAGGAGGTCAAATCCAGGAATTCTGTTCCAATCCTACAATGCACAAACTCCTCCTATACTCCTACACCACCCCCACACCAGCTCCCCCCCCGCCAACACACACAACAAAATCTCCTCTGGCCCCAGAGGCTGAGAAACCCTATCTAGAACCAGTTGTCCTCTGCATGACTTATGGGGGAAGAACAAGAAGGAAAGACAGAAATTAGGGGCAAGCAGGTTCTGGCTCAATTTTCAGAAGACATTTCTAACACTAAAACTTCAAAACCATGTCCTGGGCAACCTCAGGATGTGGTGAGCTCCCTGTCAGTGGAGGCATTCAAGGTGCAGCTATGTCGGGAAGGGACTATGGTGGGAAGAATCCTGGAGTGGGAATTAGGAGACTCAGCTCTGCCATAAATTGAGGGCCCTAGCAAGTCTCCATAATATTATTTTTTCCTCACAAACTGAAGACATTGATCCAAAAAAAAAAAAAGAGCTGGTAAATAACATAACAAAATTACATGTCTAAGATTGAAAAAATAGTTCATTATCCAATTTAAAACTTCTAATTACCACTGATAAGTCACTAAGAATTAATTACCACAACGTCCATAAATATGGTATGAGTAGTATATTTATATTGCATTTTTTAGAAGCGCAATGTGTTACTGAAAGAATTAAAGTATAAAACACTTGTGAAATGTTTCACATGGCTTTTTTAAAATTATTGCAGTGGAAGCCTTAAAAATATGGAGGTGTTTAGGACAGCTCTGTGAGAGGGGTCTCAGTTAAGATGGCCACACCTGCTAAATCTTGCAGTCTTCGTAATTTGCCCTGACAAAAGTGCTTTGATGCCCACTATCTCAGTGATTGCTAAGGACAGGATGTTCCAGAGTGTCAGATCTACTCCTCCGGTACAGTCTCAAAAAAGTAAAATGACAAAAGAATTCCCATTGTGTCTCAGCAGGTTAAGACTAACCTGAAAATCTAGTATCCATGAGGATTCGGGTTGATCCCTGGACTTGCCTCAGTGGGGGTAAGGATCCATTGTTGCTGCAAACAGTGAAGTAGGTCGAAGCGACATCTCCAATTTGATCCCTAGCCTGGGAACTTCCATATGCCACATGCGTGGCCCTAAAAAGATTTTAAAAAAAAGAAAAAAGAAAAAAGAAAAAAACAAGGAAAGTGAAGTGGCAGAGGGGCCCTCTCTCTCCAAGGCTTGCAACTTTTGCTGGCAGCGCAGAACCTCCCTGTACCCGCTGCGTGTGTTCACGTTAATGGTTCTGCCGACAGAACAGATCCGGCAAAGGGCACACCCCCCAGAGGCTCCGCTTCCCTTTGGAGAGGTTGTCTCGGCACCACACTTTCCTCATGGCATTCTGCATGTCTGTGTTTCTCAGTGTGTAGATGAGAGGGTTGAACATGGGGGCGATCATGGTGTAAAACAGGGCAAAAATCTGGTCGTTACCGACAGAATCAGCCGTGGGGACATAGGTGAAGATGAGGGGCAAGAAGAACAAGAACACGACGGTGACGTGGGAGCCACAGGTGGAGAGGGCTTTGCGGCGGCCCTCGGAGGGGCGGGTCCGCAGCGTGGACAGGATGATGACGTAAGAAATGACCAAGGCCACAAAGGTCAAAAGGGACAGCCCCCCTGTGGTGGCAATGATTGCGATCACCCACAGGCTAGTGTCGGCGCAGGCCAGCTTCAGCAAGGGGAACACATCACAGAAATAGTGGTCTATCTGATTGGGGCCACAGAAGGGAAGTCCGAGGACAATCAGCACTTGCAGGATGGAATGGATAAATGCTCCGAGAGCAGAAGCCACGACGAGGACATAGCACACCTGGCTGTTCATGATGACCATGTAGTGAAGAGGTCGGCAGACGGCTGCGTAGCGGTCATAGGCCATGGCCACCAAGATGAAGATCTCAGTGGCCCCAAAGAAGTGGGCAGAAAACATCTGGGCCATGCAGCCGTTGTAGGAGATGATCTTCTGCTGGGCCGATAAGTCAGTGATGAGTTTGGGGGCCACGGTGGAGGTAAAGCAGACGTCCACAAAGGACAAGTAGCTGAGGAAAAAGTACATGGGCTGTTCACTGAGGCGGCTTCCCCGGATGGTGAGGAGAATGAGCAGATTTCCTGAGAGGATTGCAACGTAGCAAAGTGAGAACAGCACCAAGCAGGCAACCTCCGCCTTCTCATCACTAAAAAGACCCAGGAGGATGAATTCTGTGATGTTTTCATGTCCCATGGCTTCTGAGCATTTAATCGTTTCGAAGAGGAAGTTAGTATGCTTGAAACATGCTACTTTTTGAAATTATCTATTTTAAAAGTCATTTAGTTAGTCAACTAATATACGTCAGTTGCCTGTTATATTACAAATCACTATCTTGATGCAAGGCTACAGCAAGATACAAAATAGTGTCACTACCCACAAGTTACATCTATTAGAGCAGACATATGGTGACAGTCGCAGCACCAATAATCAAATCATTGCAACGCCGATAAACTTCAATGCCTCACACTAACTGTGAATAGCAGGGTAAGTATTTAAAAGATGAAACACTCCTTTTGGGGGTCAATTTTGAAGTACACTTGCAGTATTAAACTTTGAGAGTGATTTTTGAGTCTCTGTTATATATGAAAGAGTTCTGGGGCTGTCTGTTCTTCAAGGGCCAGAAGGTCACTCTAATTCTTAGCCCTTCCCAGTGACTACATCTGTGCTAAGTTCCGAAAGTTTTGTCATGGCACTAAAGTTCCATGAGGTCATAATTTTAAATATCTGGGTGACAATTTCCAAAAGTGCCTGAAATATTTTTTCATGAACCTTTTTAAAATGGAGAGAGGAAAAGAGTAACAATAACATCTTTGGTGAAAAAGGCTCCATTGTATGGGCTTCTAGGACACATGGCTTCCTGAAATCACCCTTACTTCCCAGTTCACTTTCCAATCTAACCCAGGAGATCTCATCATTTTTGTCCTTTGGTCACACTTTCAGGCACTTCCTTTTGTGACAGCACCCTTGGAGGGGCAGATGGCATTCAGAGATGCTTTTTCACTCAATCCTTTCCATCACCTTGATTGTCTTTGAATTGAATCTCCTCCTTACCAGGCTCATCATATGCCCATGGGATTGAGTCCTGGAATATATTAGTTGAAAAGGAAATGTTTCTTTGCTGCAAAACATAGCACCACATCTCTTCCTTCCCTTTTGTAACATGACCTAGAATGTATTACAAAAACTCTAACGTCAAGGCTCAGTTTTATAAAATGATAAACCCTACACGTTGATAACATTTGTCAGCCTGTTTGTGAAGGTTATAACAGCAACTAAACACTGCACTTTATTACATCTGACTTTTTTTTAAAAAAAGTCTTTTCCTAAATTAACCATCACATTTAATAATGAAAACAAAAGTCCTGACAAAATAGTCCATGAAATTAGAGAATGTGATTCCAGAATTCAGAAACTATTAATATCCAAAGTAGTGAGCCTAACTTTTGCAAAGAAAGAACAAAAAGATAGACATACCTTTCAGAACTGAAGCATATTAAAAATCTAGGCCAGTGAAAGTGTTGTTGGTAAAGAAAATTGCTGGACTTAAACACAGTAAAAAAAAAAAAAGTATGTTGGGGGAAATAACAATTAAAAAATAAATTAAAAACAAATTTTCTTTTAAAAATAAATAAACAAAAATATATTGGAATTTATTCTATGCTTAATTTGACATTTGAAATTGATGTGAAATAATGACTTTTCAGCAACTGATGTTTAAGATTTTGGACCTCCCTGTGGAGGAATGAAATACCTCACAAGGCACAGAAAAATCATATTCTAGATAGTTGAAAGATGCAAATGCATTGAACAAAACTAGAACAAATATTTGAGAAATAATTAAAAAGGATTTATGGGTGTTCGCTGATGGCCTAGCAGGGTAAGGATCCAGCATTATCACTGTTGTGGCTAGGGTCATTTTGTGAGAATAAAATTACAAAGCCTGTCCATATAACATTTTGATGAGTGACCTGGTATAACTTCCCCAGAAAATGCACTAAAGGATATTCATTGCAGACTTATTCCAGCTGGGAAAATGGAAATGATCTTAATACCTGAAAATAGAATGGAAATAAGGTGCGGTGGGTTATTACAATGGAAAACTATGCAGACATTTTAATGTTGCACACAACTATGGCACACATCACTAAGATATGTTTTGAATGCAAAATACAAAAAGGTCCTCAGAGATAATCACAGTATAATAGCTTGTATGTTAAAAATAACATCCACTGAATACTGTGTAGTTTCTACAAGAACATCTGTGCTTATAAATCAATAGGAAAACATGAGGAAGGAAAGATTTACTTCTCAGAAATAAAGTGATGGCCAAAAGGGATTTTAGTGGTATATATTTTGATGTCTTCAGAAATTGGCACAACATTGTAAATCAACTCTAATTTCACTTAAAATATAAAATAAAATAATTGGTGGCACTGAAAACAAACAAAAAAGACAGCACATTTGAGTATTACTTCCATAATTAATTTTAAGACTCATTATTTTGTAATATGGTTTAAGAGAAATACAGTACATAATGAATGCTATTAAAGTAAAACATAAACCACAGTCTTTTCCTAGAATTCAGGAAACATACATAACACATTCCTCATTACTTAGCACTTTATTTCCCCAATTACTCTAGTAAATGTGGACATGGATGTTACTCCCTGAGCACTGTATGCCATAAGTTGTCATAAAAGATGTAAACATAACAGACTGATACATTTCTATTCCCCTTCCCATCCTCTATAAGGAGATATCTGATATAAGGAAACAGGACACATCTATACATTATGCATTGACATTTATGTCAAAATCTTCATCTCCTTTTAGATGATATGTTCTTTTCTTGCTTTTTTTTTTTTTTTTGCACTGCTCCTGTGGCCATGATATATATATATATATATATATATATATATATATGTATATATATATACACACACATATTTTCATCTTTTAGGGCCACAACCGCATTATATGGAAGCTCCCAGGCTAGGGGTTGAATCAGAGCTACAGCTGCCAGCCTATGCCACAGCCACAGCCACGCAGGATCCAAGACATGTTTGCAACATACACCACAGCTCGTGACAATGCAGGATCCTTATCGCACTGAGTGAGGCCAGGGGTGGAACCTGCATCATCATGGATACCAATCTGACCCATGCGGGAACCCCAATACCATTTTCACATCAGCATTAAAAAGTCTATATATACTTGAGTAAATGTGATAAGATTTAAGTAAATCCCAAGATCTTTTGTTAAATCTAAGAGCCATTATTATTGAAGACTCAAATTTATCATTTGCTCTTTTTCCTGCCTCTTTGTTTTGCTGAACTAATACTGACTCTTATTATAGTTTTAATGGAAGAAAACAATACATTTGGAACAGAGGATGCTGAATACTTAGGTCGTGCTACGTGCTACACAAAAGCTATCCGATGTGTGGTGCATTCAGTGGAAAGGACATTCATATCTACTGCTTTTAATTAACTGAAAACATCAGCTCTTCTTCAAGTTCAAAAAAAACCTACACTGGAAAGCATCCTAAAAGGAACAGTTAAGAAACTCATGTTTGGAGTTCCCTTGGTGGCGCAGTGGTTAACAAATCCAACTAGGAACCATGAGGTTGCAGATTTGATCCTTGGCCTTGCTCAGTGGGTTAAGGATCCAGTGTTGCTGTGAGCTGTGGTGTAGGTTGCAGGCACGGCTGGGATCCTCCATTGCTGTGGCGCGGGTGTAGGCTGGTGGCTACAGCTCCGATTCGACCCCTAGCCTGGGAACCTCCATATGCCATGGGAGCGGTCTTAGAAAAGGCAAAAAGACAAAAATAAATAAATTAATTAGTTAATTAAAAAAAAGAAACTCATGTTCACTCTGCCTTAAACAGAATCTAAAAGGAACAAAAAGTGAAAAACAACCGCAACCACCCAAGTCCTGATTTTCAGCGTTATTTTGATTTCCTCCATCCCCCAGAAAATGTTTCTTAGGAAAAAAAGACTGACTAATCTTTATTTCTGAAATACAATTGGCAATTGTACTTGCAAGGAAGGCAGGTTAACGTGGTAAGTGAGGGTACTTGAGTTACACCAAATGGGTTTCAGCATATGGCCCACTACCTAACTGATGAATATTAGTCATGTTACGTATTCTCTGAGGCTTGTTGGTTGTTTTGCTGTTGTTGTTTTTCCAACTGAAAACAGTGATAATAATAGCACCTACCACATAGGAGTCTCATAAGAATCCAATTAAAAGACCCCTATAAAGCATTTACATACAGATATGTACATCTGATACATTACAAGAACTAACTAAATATTAACTCTTTCATTATTAATTCAAAAAAGGACTCATATCCTATCAATGTTTCCCTATGCGTAAAACAAAGGGAGCTCAGGAATAAATTGTCTTCAATGAGTTTAACATGCCACTGAATATAAATTTCTAGAGAAGTTAGGAACTATTTCAACAATTGGCCACTACTGAAAATCCCTGAGTAACTACCAGGAAAATGGGGTACGTAATAGAAGTTCCCATTTCACAAGTGAGAGAACTGAAATCAAGGTAAAAATTCATTTATGAAGACCTCCAGAACCTTACAAAAGATAACCTCCCTTTTATAAGTAGGAATACGTGGATCAAACCCTTCAAGAAAAGAGTTATTTTGTTCATATATTTTACATAGGTCATTTTTAGTTTGCTGCATTTTTTTTCAGTTTGAATAATAAATTATGATCTTTGTTGAAGAAATAGCTATTAGTTATACAATTTGAACTTCTCCAACTGTGGCCACTGACATTTCCTACTATACTACCCAATTTATTTCAAATATCAGGGATTATTGCACATCATGACAGACCTAAGACACATGAGGAAAGGACATAGATTCTGCTCCTTACCTGCCACTTCCTGATTATGTGATTTAGGGGAAAGCACCTCATATTTGTTGAGTATCTATTTCCTCTTAAGAAAATGAGGAACCATAATTTCCATGGATACGTTCAGCTGCCAAGACCTATTTTTTAACATCAAGAGACTAAGTAATTTATCAATCGTCATTTTTATCATCTTTATTGTGCTTCTTTCTTGTTTTCTTTAACTATTTAATATTTCCAACTTTTATTTTTTATCTTGGCTTTTCTATCCAAAATATGTTGCAAAATGTTCTAAAATTCTCTTTGCCTCCTATCCTAGCATCTAACAGTCCCAGGTTTGAAAACCAGGATTTCCAGAGGGCATTTCCATTGTCATTTCCTGTTAAAACAGACTTAATGTTTTTTGTGAACAATGAAAATGCCAAATTGTAACATGACACAGCCGATAGGCTTAGAAGCCAGCAAAGGTTATAAAAGAGATAGTTACCAAGCAGATACATTTTTCAGAATACATATATATGGAAAAATAATTTCTTTGGAGGAAAAAAGCAGATAAGGATAGGTGATTCTATAGCTGTTCAAAGAGATGACTTTATAGACACATGCATGCAAAAATTAAGCAGGAAGAAAGAAAAGGTGGTGAATGACAAAGAAAAATAAAGAACTCACATATTTAATAACAGCCAGTTCCAATCAGTATTTGAAGAGATAGCCTTGACTTCTCGAACTCATGACCACAAATGAAATATATATATTTAATTAATTATATATAAATTATATATTTTAAATCAAAATTCTAAATAAGATCTCTTAGAGGAAAAAGGCAATGAAAAGGTCTCATGGCTTCGTATCTAGCTTTCAAGTTATATTTTTAATAAATATATCTTAAAAGCTAGATTATGTATGCTCAGAATCAGAATAAGAATATATCACAAAACTGCAAGGAAAATGTCAGCTGCATATGGGCCTTTGTTTCTTGTCTTTTTCCCCTTTGATTCAATAATGGCCAGCAAGATCTACTTTCCCAAATGCACGGGGTTTGGGGCTTCCTGGAATATCTGGTCTGAAAGCGTGAAGAGCATGATTTAAAGGCACTGGAGGGACCTGGATGTAATCCCTATGGTGCTTCTTGGACAAAGGAGAAAAAAATAACTCTAGTGATTTTAATTTCCTATCACTCTGACTTTTCAAACTTTTAAAAATGCATTCTTTTAGATTGTTTCAAATATATGATGTTAAATATCAAAGGTAGGTTTTATGGTCAGCGGCCAAAAAGTTTTAAAATCAGTCTTATTCCTTTCTACACAGGGAATGAACCCTAATGCATTCATTGTACTTATTAAGTCTTCCTCTGCTTTCATCACTAAAGCTAATTATTTATTGACATTGAAAGTATTCAGCTTTTTTTGTTCATTTGTTTTGGCTGCACCCGAGGCACAGGCAAGTTCCCAGGCCAGGGGTCGAATCTCAGCCACAGCTGCAAACTGTGCCACACCTGCAGCAACACCTGATCCTTAACCCACTGTGTGGTTTCTGGGGATTGAACCTGGATTGTCTCAGAGACAATACCACCAGATCCTTAGTCTGCTGTGCTACAGAGGGAGCTCCTAGGCTTTTTCTTAATGGAATTAAAGTGAAATTTTAATGTCCCCATTTCCACAAAGCTATCCTCTTTCATTGCTTTTCCTGAAACCAATTCTATACCCAAGTCATCCAATTACATTCACAGTAGATAATTTCACCGGACCATTTGTTTTACCTTCCATAGATAATCCGAGGACTTTTGTTGTTACTCTGTTTTTTTGGTGTTGTTCTTCTAAAATATTGGTGTTCTTTTTTATGTTCTAAATGAATTATTAACTCGATGATATTAAGGTCTACTCTTTCTCAATTTGTATCTGATAATTAAATTGTAATGACGACAAGTGTAATGACAAGTATTGAAAACAGTCATCACAATCTGCTGGTAACTATGGTAACAGTAATAGTAATATTTCCACAGAAGCGCATACGAGGCAATTTGACAAGGATAGATAAGTACTAACTAGTATACTTTGACTGTGGCTAAAGTCCTTTACCAATGCAATGACTGTGAAGAGTAGTATCACACTTGACACAGTGAGAACTTAGTAAGTATTTTTGGATATTCAATTTCAAATAAGGTAGTAAAATAATATGCTGAATATTTCAAAACCATGTTTAAATTAATTGTATAGTTAGAACTCAAGTTGTACATTTGTTTCCAAATTACACAGTCCATTCTAATAGAACTTCAATGGCAACAACAGAATAACTTCCTGAAGTAAACTTCATGGTCTTGATTATCTGATGATGGAAAAGTAACATACAATTGAAAGGATTTATTGCTACATTTTTCTTGAACTACACATAATTATGTTTCACCACCTAAACAAGTTAATTGTTGTGCTTTTGGTATCAAAATATCACAAGGAGGAATGATTATTTTGTGTGTGTGATGTTTGGGGTGTGTGTGCATGTGAATGCTAACAGGACAGTGGCTGAAAGAGGCAACATAGCAACAGTATCAAAACCTAATTAGATATAAATCGTGAGTACTCAAAAGAAGGAAAACAATTTTGGGTGAGGTGCCGGAAGTCCGGGATGATTTCATAGATACCACACAAATGTTGAAGCCAGAATGTCTATGTGACTTTGGTCAGTGAAATCATGGGCAAGAGAATCTGTGTAAAATTGGATGGCAGCTGGCTCACAAAGCTTCACTTGGATAAAGCACAGCAGAACAACGTGGAGCCCCAGGCTGAAACTTTTTCTGGGGTCTACACACTGACAGGCAGGAATGTTAATGTGAATTGTGAGTTTCTGTTGCAAACAAAAATGACTAAAAAAATTATATTCACACATATACAAAACTCTATAATGGATCAGACCAAATGTAGACATACCACCACTCTTAAATTAGCAATTAACATCTTGTAGGCAGATATCCCCTCTGCTTATGTGGAGTTGAATATGTTTTAGAAATGAAGAAATAATGTAACTTGAAACAAATACATTGAAGCCTTAGATTGATCTATGAAGGCTATTAAAAAATACTGGTCAGAGAGTTCCTGCCGTGGTGCAGTGGGTTAAGGATCCACCAGAGTTTCAGCAGCAGTGCAGTTCAATCCCTGGCCTGGGAACTTCCATATGCCAGGTAGAGGTGAAGAAAAAAAAAAGACTATTCATCAGAGTACAAAAGAAATCTTTAAGGGGCAGAGATAAATATGCTTAGTGAGGGGAAATTAAGAAATTATGTCCTCAAATTCAAAAATGAAATAATTTCTAAAAAATTCTGAATTTGAAAGATTCAATTTCTGAGATATTATAACTCAATAAACATAATTAAGAGTTTTTGCACAGGATATTAGACTCATTAGGAAACTAACTGTACCTAGAAAAAGAATCACTAGAATGGCCATGATCAAAAAGACGAAGTGTTTGTGAGGGTATGGAGGAAAGGGAACCCTTTTGCTGGTGGGAATGCAAATTAATATAGCAATTGTGGAAAACAGACTGAATATTCCTGAAAAATTAAAAATCAAACTATCATATGATTCAGCAATCCCATTTCTGGGTATATATATCCAAAGGAAATAGAAATGCTCTCTTTATATATTTAAATTTTTTTGTTATCGTTGATTTTCAATGTTCTGTCAATATCTGCTGTACAGAAAAGTGACCGATATATATATACATATATATGTGTGTGTGTGTGTGTGTGCACACATTCTTTTTCTCACATTATCTTCCAGCCTGATCCATCACAAGTGATTGGATATAGTTTCCTGTGCTCTACAGCAGGATCCCATTGCCCATCCACTACAAATGCAAGTTTTCATCTGCTAACCTCAGACCCCAATCCATCCCACTCCCCCTACCCCGAACAGCAACCACACGTGTGTTCTCTATGGCCATGATCTGTTTCTGTTTTGTAGGTAGATCATTTGTGCCATGTTTTAGACTCCACATGTAAGTGATATCTATATTGTCTGTCTTTCTGTTTCCGACTTACTTCCCTTTGTATGAGAGTCTCTAGTTCCATCCATGTTGCTACCAATGGCGTTGTTTTGTCCTAGTTTATGGCTGAGTAGTATTCCATTGTATAGATGTACCACACCTTCTTAATCCATTTTCTCTTGATGAGCATTGAGGTTGTTTCCATGTCTTGGCTACTGTGAATAGTGCTGCTATGAACATGTGGGTGTATGTATCTTATTCAATGAAAATTGTGTCTGGATAGATGCCCAGGAATGGGATTTCTGGGTCATGTGGTAGCTCTAGATTTAGTTTTCTGGGGGACTTCCATACCATTTTCCATAGTGGTTGTACCAATTTACATTCCTACCAACAGTGAAGCTAGGTTCCCTTAACTCCACATCCACTCCAGCATTTGTTGTTTGTTGACTTGATGGCCACTCTAACTGGTGTGAGATGGTACCCCACTGTTGTTTTGATTGCCCTTCTCTAATAATTAGTGATGTTGAGCATTTCTCATGTGCCTGCTGGCCATCTGTATGTCTTTGGAGAAATGCGTATTTAGGTCTTCTGCCCATTTTCTAATTATTCATTTGTTTTTTTGTTGTTGAGTTGTTTGTATATTTTGGATATTAAACTTTGTCAGCTGAATAATTGCAAAAATTTTCTCCGATTCTGTGGGTTGTTTTTCATTGTTTTGTTTCCTTTGCTGTGCAGAAACTTTTGAATTTAGCAAGTCCCACTATTTTGTGTGTGTCTTTATTGTAGGAGGTGGGTCAAAAAATGTTGCTATGGTTTATGTAAAAGAGCCATTCTGCCTATGTTTTTCTCTAGGAGTTTTAGAGTATCTGCCCTTACATTTAGGTCTTTAATCCATGTTGAGGTTATTTTTATGTATGGTGTTAGAAAATATTCTAATTTCATTGCTTTGCATGTCACTGCCATTTTCCCAGCACGAATTTTGAAGAGATTATCTTTCCTGCACTGTATATTTTTGCCCCCTTTGTCATAGATTACTTGACCGTAGGTGCTTGGGTTTATTTCTGGGCTTTCTCTCCTGTTCCATGGATCTCTATCTCTACTTTTGTGCCAGTACTATACGTTTTGATGACTGTAGCTTTGCAGTAAAGTGTGACATTAGGGAGCTTGATTCCTCCCATTCTGTTTTTTCTTTTCAATATTGCTTTGGCTATTTGAGGACTTTTGCATTTCCATACAAATTTCATTTATTTTTAAAATTATTTAAAATTTTTTATAGTTGACTTATAATGTTCTGTCCATTTCTGCTGTATAGCAAAGTGACCCTGTCATACGTACATATACATATATACACATATACCATACTCTTGGATTGGGATAATCAATATAGTCAAAATAACAACTCTACCTAAGACCATCTACAGATTCAATGCAGTCCCTATCAAATTACCAATGACATTCTTTACAGCAATAGAAAAATATTTTAAAATACATGATGGGGGATAATGTGAGGAAAAATGTATATATATATATATTTTTCCATCTATTTGTGTCTTCGATTACTTTCATGAGCATCTTCTAGTTTTCAAAGTACAGGTCTTTTGTCCCTTTGGTAGGTTTATTCCTAGGTATTTTATTCTTTTTGATGCAGTGTAAAATGGGATGGTTTCCTTAATTTCTCTTTCTGATCTTTCAGTGCTAGTATATAGAACTGCAATTGATTACTGCGTCTTAATTTTGTACCAGACGCCAATGTCATATGCTATCACGTTGATGTGGAATCTCAAAAAGGATGCAATGAACTTCTTTGCAGAACAGATATCAACTCACAGACTTTGAAAAACACATGGTTTCCAAAGGAGACAGGTTGGGGGTGGGGCAATAGGCTGGAGGTTTGGGATAGAAATGCTATAGAATTGGGTTGTATACATGTAAGGATAACTTGATCCCTTGCTGTACAGTGGGAAAAAATAAATTAAAAAAAATAAATAAAAGTAATAATGAAAAAATAACCCCCTTTTCACCTTGAAAAAAAAGAATTGGGTTGTGATGATCATTGTAGACTATAAATGCAATAAAATTCATTGAGTTAAAAAGTTTTGTATCCTGAGACTTTACCAAATTCCTTGATGAGCTCTCACAGTTTTCTGGTGGTGTCTTTTGGATTTTCTAGGTATAGTACCATGTCATCTGCAAAGAGTGATAGTTTTACTTCTTTTCCAATTTGTAGTCCTTTTATTTCTTTTGCTTCTCTGATTGCCATCGCTAGGACTTTCAAAACCATTTTGAATGACATTGGTAAAAGACAGCTTTATCTTGTTCCTGATCTTAGTGGAAATGCTTTCAGTTTTTTTCACCATCGAGAATGATGTTAGCTTTGAGTTTGCTATAAATGATTTTTATTATATTGAGGTAGTTCCCCTCTATGCCCACTCTCTGGAGAGTTTTTATCAGGAATGGGTATTAAATGTTGTCAATTTCTTTCCTGAATTTATTGAGATGATCATATGGTTCTTATCTTTCAGTTTGCTGATGTGGTGTGTCACATTGATAGATTTGCAGATAGTGAAGAATCCTTGCATCCCTCGGATAAATCCTACTTGATTATGGTGTATGATCCTTGTAATGTATATTTGCATGTGCTTTGCTAATAACTTGTTGAAAATCTTTGCATCTATGTTCATGAGTGATAGTGGTCTGTAATTTTTTTTTAGTGTTTTTTTTATTTATTTATTAATCAGGGTAGTGGTGACTTCACAGCATGAACTTGGATGTGATCCTTCCTCTGCAATTTCCTGGAAAAGTTTTAGAAGAAGAGGTGGTAACTCTTCTCTGAATGTTTGGTAGAACTCAGCTGAGAAGCCACCAAGTCCTGGACTTTTGTTTTTTGGAAGTTTTAAAATCACATTTTCAATTTCAGCACTGTGATTCATCTATTCATATTTCTATTTTTCTCATTCAGTCTTGGTAGGTTGTGCCTTTGCAAGTATCTGTCCATTTAGTCTAGGTTTTCCATTTTATGGTAGCCCCTATGTTAGATCTTTTAAATTATACCCTCAAAAATGCTGAGGTAAAATAACCTGTTTAATAATATTCCTTTGCTTTAGACTCTGCCTTGGTATAAATTCTGTCATGAATTTTCTGGTTCATTAAATCTTCTTGGTTATATGGTAAAAAGTGATGTGATTCATGAAACACCTAATAGGCCGAGATTGAATTAGATAGTTTCCATCCTGTAGGAGTCCGGGTCCAGCCAGAAGAAAAACTATAATTTGAACAGAATAAGATCCCATACAGTTATTAATTATATTGGTGTCACAAGTGAAAAGAAAATATTTACATATTAAATGACATACTCTGCACTGAATTTTGAATGATTATTTTGTTGGACATGTTATAAGCATATTAAAGCTTTACTTGTTCATACCAATAACTCTGTTCCAGTCTTTTTTAATTGCTTAAGTGCCTGGTTTTTCTTGTTCTTGCTAATGAATATCTCTATACAAAAAGATCGGACTATGGTAAAGGCAAAGATTAGTTTTAGACTTTGTTAAAGTGTAAAAGATGTTAGTTACAGTTACTAAAGTCACTAAAGACGTTACTAAAGTAATCCATGAAAGAATAGAATTACAGTGTTTAACTTCATAATGGGAAAAGTAGAATGAAGAAAACAAAACTCTTGAGAAATATAAACCTATGCCATCCAAAAGAATTCAAGAAATATGAAAAAAAGGACTAATAACAAGGGGTTACAAAGCGAATCCACAAAATCCCATAATACCATAGAAGAAGCAAAGCAAATCTAGCTAATTAACATATTCTTCTACTTACATGGTTACTTTTTTTGCTGTGTGTTGTGTGAACACCTGAAATCTACTCTCTCAGCAAATGTGTAGTATTCAATACATTAAATCTCTAGATTTATAATATTTGATGCATTAAATCTCCAGATTTATTTATCCTGCATGACTTTGTACCTTTTGACTAACATATCTTCATTTTTCCTACTTCCCCACTTCTGGTCACAATATTTCTGATCTCTGATTCTACTTACTTTACTTTTTAAGATTCCACATAGAAGTGAGATCATGCAGTTGTTTCCTTTCGGCGTCTGGCTTATTGCAGTCAGCTAGCATAATGTTTTGCTCTTTCATCCATGTTGTTGCAAAGCAGGATCTCCTCTTGTTAAAGGCGGAATAACATTCCATTGTGTATATATGTACTATCATTTCTTTATCCACTCATCTGATGATGGACAGACACGTAGGATGTGTTTTCCTCTTGACTACTGTGTATAATATTGCAATGAACATGAGAATGTAGAGATCTCTTCACAGTACTGATTTTTGTCCTTTAGGTAGATGTGTAGATGAGATAATATTGGATCATATGGTAGTTCTAATTTTAGTTGTTTAAAGCGTCTCCATACTTTTTCTCATAATGGCTTGACATATTTGCCTTCCCACCAACAGTGCCTATGGGTTACAACTTCTAGACATTCTGGCCAATATTAACTTATTTTTAATTTTTATAATGGCCCTCCTAACAGGTGTGAGGTGATATTCATTGTGGCTTTGATTTGCATTTCCCTGATAATTAATATTGTTGAGCACCTTTTCACATGCCTCTTAGCCATTTTGATGTATTCCTTCAAAAAATATCTATCCATTCCTTTACCCAATTAAAAACTGGATTATTTACTTTTTGTTGCTATTGTGTTGTATGATTTTCTTATATATTTTGGCTTTTAACCCATCATCAGATCTAAAGGTTGCAAACATTTGCTCCCATTATTTTGCTTGCCTTTTCACATTTTGGTTGTTTCTTTTAAATTTTTATTCCCACATCTGTGGCATGTGGACATTCCTGGGCCAGGGATTGAGCCTCCACAACAGCAGTGACCCAAGCTGCTTCAGTGACAATGCTGGGTCCTTAACTCACTGCACCATAAGGGAAATCCTGATTGTTTCCTTAATGTGCAGATTTTTTTGTTTGATAAGCAAGTAGTCTCACTTGTTTAGTTTTACATTTGTTGCCTGAGCTTTTGGTGTCATAGTCAAGAATCATTATGCAGGCCAATGTCAATAAGTTTTTACTCTGTTTTCTTCTGGCATTGTTACAGTTTCAGGTTTTACATTTACATTTAAGTCTTGTTCCTTTTTGTGTTGATTTTTGTACATAGTAGAAAATACAGGTCCAGTTTCATTTTTTTCATGTGAATATAACTTTACCTATCACTATTTACTGAAAAGTCTATTTATTCCCCATTGAGGTGTCTTGGCACCATTGTCAAATATTAGGTAACTGTATAGGCAAGGGTTTATTTATGGGATCTCAATTCTGTTCCATTGTTTTGGGTGTCTATTTTACGCCAGTACCATCCTTTTTGGATTACTATAGCTTTGAAATAGAATTTGAAATTTGGAAGTGAGGTGTTTCCTGGTTTGTTCTTCTTTCTCAGTATTGCTTTGGCAACTCAGGGTCTTGGTGGTTCCATATGTATTTTAGGACAGTATATTCTAATTCTGTGAAAAATGTCCTGGAATTTTGATATGAATTTCATTGTATCTTAGATGGTTTTGGGTAGTATGGATTTTTTAACTGTATTAATTCTCATGATCTAATAAATATTTTTCTTGGAAAATTTATTTTCCATTTATTTATTATCCATTTATTTAAGTCTTTTTCAATTTCTTTCTTTAGTGTCTTACAGTTTTTAGTGTAGAGGCCTTTCAGCTCACTGGTAAATTTCTTCCTAAGTATTTAATTCTTTTTGGTATTCTCATAAAAAAGGGTATTTTTTCTGACCTCCTTTTCATATAGTTTGCTGTAAAGAGATACAATTTTTGTATTTTGATATTTATTCTACATCTTTACTGGATTCATTTATTCATTTTTAGAGTTTTTGTGTTTTAAATATATAGAATCATATCATCTGCAGAATTTCTATTTGGATGCCTATTAATTCTTTTTATTTCTGATTGGTTTTGCTAGTAATTTTTTTTTCTTTTTTACAGCCATACCTGCAGCATATGGTAGTTCTTGGGCCAGAGGTTAAAATGGAGCTGCAGCTGTGGCCTACATCACAGCCACAGCAACACCAGACCTGAACCGCACCTGTGACCTAGGCTGCCACTTGTGGAAATGCTGGATCCTTAACACACAGAGTCAGGCCAGAGATAGCACATGCATCCTCACAGAGACAATGTGGAGTCCTTAACTGGCTGAGCCACAGTGGGAACTCCTAGTACTTCTAATACTATGTTGAATAGAAGTGATGAGAATGGGCACCTTACTTTTCACTGGGTCTTAGAGGAAAAGTGTCAGTTTTCTCTCATTATCATATTAACTGTGGGATTTTCATTAATAGTTTTCACTGTCTTAAGGAAACTTCCTTCAAAATCTTATTTTGTTGAGGTTTTATCATGAAGGGTTGTTGTGCCTAAATGCTTCTCCTGTATCTACTGATAGGATTACATGGGTTTTTTTTAATATTTCATTCTGTGAAGTGGTTTACCACATTGACTGATTCACATATTTTACAGAAATCTTGCATCCCAGGGATTAATCCTCCTTGGTCATGGTGTATAATCTCTTGGATGTGCTAAATTTAGTTTGCTTGTGTTCTACTGAGGTATATTTCTTATTCATGATGCTTGACTGGTAAAACTTCTTGAGCCTTTGATGTCAAAATGTATTCATTTTATTCTCATATTTTAATTCTAACTTGGATGATATAAAACTGAAAGTTGTTTTGGAGAAATTAAGGCCATTTACCCATTAACTCTCAATTTGTAGATTTGCAGACAAAAATTCTGATACGGGGTTGATTTTTTTTCATAGCCTATTGTTATTTTGTGAATTTGGCATCCTAGTGAATTCATAGTAATATAGCAATTGACATTTTTAGGAGCTCAATTTTGGGATCAAAGTTTTTTTGTTTTATTCCTTAAACATGTGTAAAAGGCTATGATCTTTTGAGAGGCCACTGAAATCCACCCATGGATGACTGAATTCATTCATTTCCCTTTGTACTTTGATGTCTACCTCTTTTTTGGCTTTAATTGCCATCTTTTTTTTTCTTTTTCTTTTTTCCATCTCTTGTCTTTTCAGGGCCACACCCATGGCATATGGAGGTTCCCAGGATAGGGGTCCAATTAGAGCTGTAGCTGCTGACCTATGCCAGAACCACAGCAACGCAGGATCTGAGCCACATCTGCGACCTACACCACAGCTCATGGCAATGCCAGATCCTTAACCCAATGAGCAAGGCCAGGGATCAAACCTGAAACCTCATGGTTCCTTCTCAGATTGGCTAACTTCTGAGCCATGATGGGAACTCCTAATTGCCATCTATATGCTCGAGATTTCTACATTTCTCTTATATCTTTCGGAGTATCAGAAACACATATTTCAATTATACATTTCTGTTTCAATTCCATTTCTAGGACACCCTTCCAGCCTCATGTCTCTTCACTTTGCCATCTTACTCCTTTTCGTCTAATGTGTCCCATTATTGGTGCCTTTTCATCCAGAAATCTTTCCCTGATGTGCATCTCTCCAACATGATTTCATAGTTCCCTGTGCTTCATTGTTTTTTCATTTATAACACTGTGCTGTAATATTCTACTCCCTCCTGGGAGTTTTTCAATGGTTCCTAAGCTCTTTGAAGGCAGAATCCAGATCTCTTTTTATTCACCACTGAAGCCCCAGCAACATTCTGATACATTCCTTGTGCTCAGAAATATTTAATTTTCTCATAATGAATTAATGACAAAAGGGAAAAAAGGGAATGTATTTATCCTGAAATTGTTTGTATGTAGACAGATATGTGTATTTTTTTTTTTATTTATTTTTATTAAAAATTTTTTTTTCTTTTGCCATTTCTTGGGCCACTCCCGCGGCATAGGGAGGTTCCCAGGCTAGGGGTCTAATCGGAGCTGTAGCTGCCAGCCTACACCAGAGCCACAGCAACGCAGGATCCAAGCTGCATCTGCAACCTACACCACAGCTCACAGCAATGCCAGATCCTTAACCCACTGAGCAAGACCAGGGACCGAACCTGCAAACTCATGGTTCCTAGTTGGATTCGTTAACCACTGCGCCACGACAGGAACTCCAGATATGCATATTTTTAAAAACAGCTTTTAATAATGAAATGTTTCTAAAAAGTAATCACATTGAGAAAATATAATAGAAACAGCTCATATTAATAAGATTATGAAATCTTGCTGAGGACAGGGAGCATATCAAGCTAAACTACTTGCTCATATGCTGAGAATTGTAATTTCCATTTCTGTTACCTCATCCTCAGTGTAAGCAGTAACAAAAACAAACTATAGTTCCCCAAGAGGTATAGCCAAAATTGTCCCTAGAGTTGAATCAGGCAAAAGTAGGACATAATGCCCTGGCCTTCAGCACTACATTTTTGCATTTTTTAATATTACTGAAGTCATTCATTTTCCTTTGTACTTTGACTCATTCATTTAATATTGATCATGCACCTGCTATTTTGCTACCTTGTAGAAACGATTGTTATGTTGCAGGCAAGTACTTTATATTTAAATCCCTTTCTGATACCAAAATATTCTTTTATTTGAATCATTACTCTTTCTGATGTGTTACCTACATAGCATGGGTGATATGAGCAATACATAATGGTCCTGAAGCCTACAAGGTAATGTGGAGATGGTGTATATAAGCTTCACCTTCATTATCTAACCCTCAGAGATAAGTAGGGCCAATGCTTTTATAGCCCAAAAATAGTTACTTCCTCTAATGTTACAGGCACTCACACAAGCACAGTTATTACAGAAAAATCATTCGATTTTCAATGATAGATAATAAGTGAATATGTACATTGTGTTCAGCACAGGCCCTGTCTCAATAAATGGTAACTAGTATAGTTATCTGATTTTGCTATCATCATTGCTTGACAGTTGAGGGCATGAGGTAGGAAATCAGTCAGTTTCATGGCTCTCCAGTGTATCTTTTTTGATATCATCCCCTTGATGCCAGATTTCTCACTTGAAAAATGACAATAGTAACTGTATACTTCCTTGGATTATTACAGAGAATGCTGCCCAATAATGGAAAATTTAATTATTCAATTTGGTATTAGAAGGCCAGCTTATGAATCCATGTATCTGCTTGACTCTGGTAAGATTCTTCTAAAATTCTTCCACTGTGGTAGAATTTTCTAAATATGAAAAGAGTGGCCCCACATTATGTTATTCTCTATTTTCTTGCACCTACTTCTGCTCCACTCAATGCAGGGGATATGATTCATAACAGTTAGTTGATTTCTTTATCCCATAAATATTTCTTTCTGAGACGGTCTTTTGACCATAGCCTCAGGTAAATCAATATTGGGCCCAAGTCATATTTATTTGTCACCTAAGATAGATTTCCTGCCACACAATTTCCTAATAGCATTTTTCATCTGGGCATTTCTCAAGGTATAGATTAAGGGATTTAACATGGGAGTGATCATAGTGTAGAATAAAGCAACTGCTTTGTCAATTGATAGCGTACCTGCAGGTCTCAGGTACACAAATATACAAGGCACAAAGAATAAGACAACCACTGTGATGTGGGAGATGCAGGTGGAGAGGGCTTTGTGCCTCGCCTCCAAGCTGTAGGTCCTTAGGGAGCCCAGAATGACCACATAGGAGACCAGCAGGAGAAGGAAGTTTAAAAGACAGATGAGGCCACTGTTGGCAGCAACAAAGAGCCCCAGAGTGTGGGTATCAGTGCAGGCAAGATCCAGCAAAGGGTTCAGATCACACATAAAGTGATCTATGATGTTAGGACCACAGAAGGGTAATCTGGAGATGAAGAGGATCTGTATGGTTGCATGAAGAAAGCCTCCCACCCACGACACTCCCACCAGCAGGCCACACACTCGCTGATTCATGATAGTCATGTAGTGCAAAGGCTTGCAGATGGCCACATAGCGGTCATAGGCCATCACAGTAAGCAGGATGATCTCAGCACCTCCAAAGAAATGTTCCCCAAAGATTTGGGTCATACACTCCTCAAATAGGATGGTATTCTTCCATGGAGTGAATCTATAATCATTTTGGGGGTACTGACAGAGGAATAGCAGGCATCAATGAAGGAGAGATGGGCCAGGAAAAAGTACATGGGGGACCCCAGGGATGGGCTGGCAGTGATGGTGATCACGATGAGCACATTTCCTACCACAGTGATAATATAGATGACAGAAAACACAGCAGATATGAGTTTCTGCATCTTTGGATTCTGTGTGAGCCCCAGGAGAACAAACTCTGTCACATTGTTCCTATTCTCCATGTATTTCATATGATGGTTAATTGCATTACCTGAAAAGAAAACCATTTTTATGAATGCCACCTTGACTTTGGTACACTTCCCATTATACCATATAATAAATCTCTAAATTCTATTAAGTCTTGGATTCTTTTTCTTTGTTTGTTTGTTTTTTAGGGCTGTACCTGTGGCATATGGAAGTTCCCAGGCTAGGGGTAATATTGGATCTGCAGCTGCCAGCCTATGCCACAGCAACACCAGATCCACACTGTGTCTGTGACCTACATCACAGCTCACGGCAACACCAGATCCTTAACCCACTGAGCAGGGCCAAGGATCAAACCTGCATCCTCAAGATTCCCTTCCACTCTGCCACAACAGGAACTCCCAAATCTTGAATTCTTTTAGTGTGTGTTTGTGTGTGTATTTGTGTGTGCTGGAAATAAAGATTGTGAGTTCATAAAGATTATTTAAATTATCTCCCAGGTAAAGTCTTTTTTTTTTCTTTCAGATTTTTTCCATGATACCTTTTTTTTTTTTTTTTAATTTTCCCACTGTACAGCAAGGGGTCAGGTTATCCTTACATGTATACATTACAATTACATTTTTCCCCCAGCCTTTCTTCTGTTGCAACATGAGTATCTAGACAAAGTTCTCAGTGCTATTCAGCAGGATCTCCTTGCAAATCTATTCTAAGTTGTGTCTGATAAGCCCAAGCTCCCGATCCCTCCCACTCCCTCCCCCTCCCATCAGGCAGCCACAAGTCTCTTCTCCAAGTCCATGATTTTCTTTTCTAAGGAGATGTTCATTTGTGCTGGATATTAGTCTTTTTTAACACTATAGATATGAGTAACTTTTCTAAACACACACACAGGAGGCCATCTGTGTACACTTCATCATCCCGAAGGACTGAGTCTACATAGTACATAGCACACATATTGGCACCCAACTCTGAAAAGCAGGTAGAAGTTGGGCATAAAAATCTATCATTGCAAAGCTGCAGAATTTTTGCTTTAGTATCTAGGAAATGAGGAACCATGGAAGGTTATTGAGAATATGAGTGAAAGGATGGATAAGAACTTGAATAAGAGGAATCTTGGATGTTATTCTACTAAAGACCTTTGTGAGTCTTGGATGAAATGCCTGAAATCCAGTAAAGGGGTAGAAAGCAAACCCCAGGACCCCAGGAGTAGACTACCTATAATAGTTGAATGATGAGGTATCTAATGGCAGAATATGGTGTCTGATATCAGAGAGGTGGGTCTTATCATTGGCTTTATTTCTATGAGCCTCAAAACTTTCAACTGTCAAATTAAGGTTAATATTAATTATAAATGATTTTTCAGCAGTTGGAGAGAGGATGAAATACTCTATCACTATACCTGAAAAGTATTGAAAAATGAGCCCTGTGTATGGTAAGGAACAATCTTTAGCAAGGGTCAGCACTATTGAAAAACTTACCTTAGTTGTCTTAGATGGTCTTGATGTTTTGGGGTATACAAAACCAATTACTTTTTTAAACTGGCTGCTTCTTGTCATAAGTCGTTCTAAATATAAAATATATGTCAGACTTGGGAAGAGCTTATTCATATAGTTCACTATCAAATAAAAAATTATTAAGAAATCATATACACTGAATATGTGCCATGTTTTTGGCATGTCAAGTATACATCAATAAACTTGTTTCAAAAAGGAAGAGTTCTTATAAGCCTAAGGTTCTTCCCACCTTTCCTAAAGCTACAAAAGTTCTTCACAGAAACTCTGTTGGAAACATCATTCAGGATCATTTTTGCATTTAGAATGGGTTCTCTTGAAAGGCTGTGAAGAAGTGATCTTAAATAAATGGGTCTGGTTCTGTGGGGCAAGAGGCAGATAGTGTAGAGGTCAAAAAGTTCACTCTGTCCATGATGAATCTGGTTCTGGAGAAGCAAATGGCAATCAAACTCATTTTCATCTTGCTCTTGTCGAGAAGACATTTAAAAAGATTTCCATAAGCTTCAGGGACCTTGTCTCATGGCTGCTGCTTTCTCTCCTAGGAATTAATCATCAGCTTTGATAGAAGGGTTTGTTTTAGGAGCAAGTATCTGCAGAGACGTGTTGAGAAACACCCATTCTTGAATGGGAAGAGGATCATCTCTACACTTGTAACCTAACCTAACCAAGAGCCCCTTTCTCTATCTAAGCCTGGACTGTTAAGAAAACTGAATGTTATGTGCAGAGCAAGGTGGCAAAATTGCAGTGTATGGAAATGATAGGGATGGAGGTGATTGTAGAAATCCCCCCAAAAAGGACTCTATATAGAGAGGAGTGCCTAGGGGACTTTGGGAGATCACTGTAAGTTACAAACTGCTCAAGAAGGCCATCAGAACAAGGCAGGCTTGCTTGACTTGTGGAGGCATGAGATGTACCTCAGGTCATTGGGTGAGGTCTGCATTCAGATTCAGACCAAGGGCAGGAGTTTGAGGACTGCCTTTCTGCTGATTTAAATGAGCACCATGACCAGATACAAAGGAGGAGTTACTACCCAAAGAAAGAGAAAGAGGCAGCATTTTTCCAATCCCTAATTCCTTTGGGTGAAAAACACTGTAGCCCACCAAATCCTTGGGGCAGAGCCCCCTTGCCTGCCTGCTTGCATCTCTCATGATCATCCTATCTTAATAAATCTATTTCTTGCCTATTACTTTGTCTCTTGCTGAATTCCTTCTATGTGGAGGCATGAAGAACCTGAACCTCAGTAGTCCAGATGCAGGGTGTGCAGGGTGAGTGACTCTAAAACTGTAGGGTTAAGTCCCAACCTCAGTTTAGGATGGGTTCAAATCCCATCACGTGTGTTCAAGTCCCAATCTGGGTTTAGGCTGGATTCAAGTCCCAGCACATGGGTTCAAGTCCCAACCTGGGTTCTGGCTAGGTTCAGGGCATTAGCGCTGTCAGTTTCAAATGGTGATGTAGTTTCCTGATTGAATTGTATCACAAATAGAGCTTCTATTTTACCTCAAATATTAAACTTTTTCTGGATGCCCACTAATGACTGCTCGAAAGCTCGATCAGCAATGGCATAAAATTAATGGCAGCCATTTTGAAGTACTTGACTCAAAAGTTGTTTTTCCCAAGCTGCCAGTCCATCTATTGCTTATGGAATGGGTGGTCAATGGGGACCTGCTCTATAGCACAGGGAAATCTACTCAATATTCTGTGATAGTTTATATGAGAATGGATATGTGTATATGTATAACTGAATCACTTTGCTGTGCAGCAGAAGTTAATACCACATTGTAAACCAACAATATGTATACAAGTATATGTAACTGTGTCTCCATGCTCTACAGTAGAATACATATATAAAAATAAATGATTAAAAAAGTCAATAAAATCTAAAAAAATTAAAAATTTGTTTTTCATATTTCTTAGAAGGGAATGCAAATGTTCAGGAACCCAGATTACAGTTACTTTTGGGATTCATGAACTGATCATTGTGGAATTCTGGGCAGCATTAAAAAAATGTGGAGAGATATCTGAAGCCATATGAAGAAATGGAAATCAGACATTCCATGTCCCTGTGACCTGGTAGTGTTAATTATTTTCATTGTAGCTCTGCATGAGGGTATGTAGTATGCAGTTTCAATTTGTATCTCTGTGATCACTAATGATGTTGAACATATTTTTCATCTTCTTATTGGCCTTTTGTGTATCTTCTTTTGTGATGTTACTGTTTGAGTTCTTTGCACAGTTTAAAAATATGGGCTGTTTTTTTTTATATTTCTGAGTTGTAAGTATTCTATATATTCTAGACACTGGTTCTTAGCCATATATTTAAATGGCACATGTGTAAAATGTTCTCCAAGTCTCTGATTATGTGGCTTGCATTTTCATTTTTTTAAAGATTTTTATTTTTTTCTATCACAGTTGATTTACAATGTTCTGTCAATTTCTGCTGTTGGCATTTTCATTTTTAAACATAGTTTCACCTGATGAGCCAAGGTTTGACCAATTTTAACTTTTCATTTTTCTTAGGGTTCATGCTTATTGTGTCATATCTGAAAAATACTGGTCTGCCTCAAGGTCAAAATAGAATTTTTTTTTTGTCTTTTTGCCTTTTCTAGGGCTGCTCCTGTGGCATATGGAGGTTCCCAGGCTAGGGGTCTAATCAGAGCTGTAGCTGCTGGCCTACACCAGAGCCACAGCAATGCAGGATCCAAGCCATGTCTGCAACATACACCACAGCTCATGGCAATGCCAGATCCTTAACCCACTGAGCAAGGCCAGGCTTTGAACTCGCCTCCTCATGGATATTAGCACCTAAGGACTTTGTGTTTCAAATTCAACATGGAAGTTTCTTTTCCTTTGACTTGAATTTCCAAGGCATTGGAACTTTGAAAATACTTGCCGAATCATTTAAATAACCTTGTGCCACCATGATACTCTCTGCTTCCTGTAGCTCTATCCAGTCAGTGGAGACTTGAGGAATACACTTGATAAGACTTTAAATGTAATGGTTATTTCTTATTCCTGAATACATTGGAAATTCTCCTTAGCTACAGATGTCACCATGGTGAGTTACCTAGAATTGCTGACTTTTGGCCCAGTTTTCACCTTTTCATTTTCTTCCAGGGTTTTATAGTTAAAATCATTAAAGCATAACTTTCTGGTATTTGATGGGAGATACTTTGAGATGTTTTAGGATATTTTGCAGAAATATTTGTTCTCCTTACTCTATATGGATTTATCTATGGCTAATCAGGAATTGGTTTAGGCTTTACAGATTCCTCTGTAAATTTCCAGGTTAACATGGGAGAGAGAAGAAGGAGAGCATTTGGATTCTATTTTTCAAAGGAAGAATTCAGCTCAAAAACTGAGATCCCAAAAAGGAATGGATTAAAATATAACATTAAAAAAAAAGAGTGGGAATTTCTGCTGTGGCTCATCAGTAATGAACCTGACTAATATCCATGAAGATGCATGTTTGATTCCTGGCCACACTCAGAGGGTTAAGGATCTGGCATTGCGGTAAGCTATGGTGTAGGTCACAGACATGGCTCCAATCTGGGGTTGCTGGGGCTGTGGTGTAGGCCAAGTTCTAAGTTGACCCCAGCCTGGAATCCTCCATATGCCATGTTTGTGGCCCTAGCAAAGCAAAATAAAAAAAAGAAAAGAAAAGAAAAAAAAAACCCTCTGCTGTGGTTTGGTATCTTTACTCAACTCCAGGCTCAAGGACTATTTTATTCTGATTCTATTCAGACCTTCGTGGATCTTGGTCTAACAAGACAAGATCTTATTTCTGCTGCAATCAGTGCGGTCTCAGCAATATGGCTGCATTTCTGCATCCCTGACCTCAGACAGTCCTTTTCCTGAGAGTTCAGATAGATATTTCTGAATGTAGGACATAAAAGTTAATTCTCTTTTCCCCTTATATACACTGGTCTTAAGGCATCTGAAGGGAGATAAGATGTGATGGTGGGAAAATAAAATCAGTTTTGGCCATAGAAGATTTGGACTCTTGTGTACTACTGACCAGTTTCTACTACTGATCAATTTCCTCCTTGGACCCCAGTTCCCCTATCTTTAAAGAGCATTTGAGGCCATCAAATACAAAGTGCTAGATTTTTTTGTGTATAAAATTCTAGTTCTTGTCCAACAGACCCTTGAACGCATCAACATTTGATAAGTTACAAATGTTACATTCCACTTCATTCCAGTGCATTGTTTACAACAAATTTACATTCCATTTCATAGGTTAGCAGAAGAACTGCCATGGATTATGCATGGCCATTTGTGGTGGTTTTTCCAAACTCTGGCATTGCTGATTTCTAGAAGTAAACTGGATGTACACTGGAGAGACATAAGTTCAAAGAGCTAGAAACAGACAATGATTTTGAATATAGTCTCCTCCATTTATCTTGTCTTTTTTATTGTCATGTCTAGGGAAAGTCAGTTAACTTCTAGTCACTGATGCCCTTTCCTTTAAAATATAGATAATATTGTGACAACCTCATAGGATTGCTTTTCAAATTCTGGCATTGTTGATTCCCAGAAGGAAACTGTGTTTCTACTGGCAAGGCACAGAGCACCAAAGAACTAGACACAGGCATCCTGAATTTGAATGTAGTCTTCTCTATTAGTTTATCATTATGACTTTGGGCAAGACATTTATCTTCTTGTGAGCACAATTTCCTTTCCTTTAAAGTATAGGCAAGAGTGTACAACCTCATAGGATTGTTTTGGAGACTACATGAAGTAATGCATGTAAAGTACTTGGTATAGTGCCCAGTAGAGTGCAAAATTCAACCACAATGAACATGTATCATAGCAACTACATGGTGTAAAAAATTCATCTCTGCACTCCATAGAAATGAGAAAAAGCAGATTTATACTAAAAGTTTGCATTTCACAGTGTTTGAGTATATGGAATATGGACGGCAACAAAGGTTTCTTGGCTTAGGGAGAAGTTTGTCTGCTGAAGTTCTTGCCTCCCAATTGCAGTCTGAATGCCTTTTTGTGGAATATCAAGATTATCTTGCTGCTGTTCTCTTGGGTGCTGTTGGTTAAGGATCTAGCATTGTCACTGCAGTGGCTTGTATCACTGCTGGAGCATGGGTCTGAGGCTGCAGCCATGCCCCCACCCCCCAAAAAAGGATTGTTTTGATATATCGTAACTTTTGTCCATTTGTCTTTTTTTTTGTCTTTTTTGTCTTTTTTTGTTGTTGTTTTTGTTGCTATTTCTTGGGCCGCTCCCGAGGCATATGGAGGTTCCCAGGCTAGGGGTCGAATCGGAGCTGTAGCCACCAGCCTACGCCAGAGCCACAGCAACGCAGGATCCGAGCCGCGTCTGTGACCTACACCACAGCTCACGGCAACGCCGGATCGTTAACCCACTGAGCAAGGGCAGGGACCGAACCCGCAACCTCCTGGTTCCTAGTCGGATTTGTTAACCACTGCGCCACAACGGGAACTCCCATTTGTCCTCTTTTTTTTTGGAGAAGTATGGATATTAGAGGATTTAAATGGTAACAGGAACTCTCCTGGTCTTTGGACTAAGATGAAAAAGAAATTAATCCCATGCTTGGGTCTATCAATTAGCAAAGGCCATCAAAGTCATTTATTTTGACATAGAACAAGTTGTTTTGTTTGGGTGTTCATTTTTGTGTTGTGTGGGACAAAAGGAGCCAGTGAAAACTGTGCAAGAGAACTGTTTTAAAAATATATTCTAACCGCTTCAAGGTTTGCAAGAATCTGAAGTAATAAGTGAAATCATGAGGATGAATAAATCAAGTTTGGGATTTTTGTCTGATTTTCGGTTGTTGATTCTCCCAGGGGTCATCTTCTCTAGAGGAGACTGGCACTTAGAAGACACTCAACTTTCTTCTTCAGTGTTATTGTTCCTGGAAGGATTCTTTGATGCAATGGACTGTCCAGAAAGGGGACCCCTCTCCTGGGGCTTGGAACCCTAAAGCTAGCTTCTCAGTGAATCCCTTGTGGGATCACCCAGAAGAGGTTTCCTTTCCATGTTCCTTATTATTGACTACACATAACAGACAGAATTCATTTTACACTTCACTGCCTTGTGGTTTTCAGAATGCATAAGCAGAAAGAGAGTAATGGAATCTTAGGTTTAGGAAAAAGTGAAAATTAATACTGACAATATTTAGTTTAATATTTTACCTTAAAGTTTGAATACTACGTGTATTTCCTCATCAGGTAAATGGAAACAGACTTTGCATTGCACTGACCTATTTGATTATCCAGGCTTGACCTATTGGCTGTCAGTATAAATTGTATAAGTTAAAATCAGACATCAATAAACTTTGGTAGACTAAAGATGGAATTTAGGATGATTATAAGGGATCCAGGGGGCAATCAGGGCAGCCTCACCCTCTGCCCTGATCTTCTCAAGCCCTTGTTACCCAGTCAAGCCCTCACTCTGTGTCCATTAGGTGACTTGATAACAACAAGTTCATCAGTACATTAGAACAGCTAACTGAATTATATCCAGAAAATATTTTTTGGATCTCACAATGTGCTAATGTCCACTTCCCTATGTTTGTTTTCCCATACCTATCCCAATCACTTTAAAAATTCATTATTTCAACTTGAGGAGTCTAAGACAAAACATGGAAATTGTATTTCCTGACCATAAAATTAGTAATATAAACTGTAGATTTTGAAAATATTAAAAAAATAAAGTTTACACATAATCTCTCATTCGGGAGTAAAAGTCTAAGTATAATTATTTATTTCTGCATCACCTCTTTGTCAATAGACAAAACCTATATTAACTTTTATAAGTGAAATTTTTAAAATTTGAGTTTTATTCTTAAATGGCACGTATAAAACCTAGCATCTTTAATTACAAATTGAGTATCATTCACTAATTTTTACCTATATTATTTTCCTATGCTTATAAAATTCAAACTATTTATCTTTCTTTTCAAGTTACTTCACACATACATTTTAAAGTCTTGTTCGTCTCCAAAATTATTACTTCTAATCACTACATTAGTCCATTATATTGATAGTCAAGGGAGTTTTGGTGATTACAAAGACAGAAGGAGATGTAGTTCCTTTCTTCTGGTTTTCATATGTCTTATAAAAATAATTTTGAGTCCAGAATTAAAAAAAAAAACTAAGAGAGTTAACTCAGAGAAATTTTGAGGTAGCTCTTCCTAGACAGTTTTGACAAGAGAAGGAATCATCTGAGAAATTATAAGAGTACTGTTAAAAGACAGAGTTTTGAAGTATTTCATCCTTTTGTGGTTCATTTTTCCTTTCTTTTATTTTTTTTAGGTAAAGCATTCTTTCAACCATACCACAAAAATGGAGAAAAAAGGAATGTGACCCAATTCATTTTAATCCGTTGTACCCAGAATCCTCAAATGCAAAACGTAGTGTTTGTGGTGTTTTTGGTTGTATACATGATAACTCTTTCAGGCAACCTGCTCATTGTGGTTACTCTTACCACCAGCCAGGCTCTGAACTCCCCCATGTACTTCTTCCTGACCCACCTTTCCTTGATAGACACAATATTCTTCTTCCTCAGCTCCTAAGCTGATTGTGGACGCCCTTAACGAGAAGAAAAGTATCTCCTTTATTGGGTGCATGGCTCAAGTCTATGCTGAACACATTTTCGGTGCTACTGAGATTATCCTACTGATGGTGATGGCCTATGACCGCTATGTGGCCATCTGCAGACCTCTGCACTACACGACCATCATGAACCACAGGCTGTGTATTGTCCTGCTGGGAGGGGCCTGGACTGGAGGATTTCTCCATGCAACCATTCAGATTCTTTTTATTGTTGGGCTGCTCTTCTGTGGTCCCAATGTCAGAGATCCCTTCATGTGTGACTTGTACCCTTTACTGAAATTTGTCTGCATGGACACTCACACCCTTGGTCTCTTTGTTGAAGCCAACAGTAGGTTCATCTGTCTGCTTAATTTTTTCCTCATGTTGATTTCCTTTTTGGTCATCTTGCATTCCCTAAAGAACTATAGCTTGGGGGCAGAGCACAAAGACCTTGCCACTTGTGTCTCTCTCATCACAGTAGTTGTCTTACTTTTGTGCCCTGGATCTTTGTGTATTTGTGCCCAGTGACCACTCTGCCCATTGATGAAGCTGTTGCTGTCTTTCATACAATTAGGCACACAGTTGCTCATAGTAGTCTCTCATGATCCCTTGGATTTATGCAGTGTCACTTGTAAGTTCTTTATCATTTCTAATTTTTTTGATTTGAAACCTCTTGCTTTTTTTTCTTGATGAGTCTGGCTAAAGGTTTATCAATTTTGTTGATCTTTTCCAAGAACCAACTTATAGTTTCATTGACCTTCTCAATTGTTTTATTTGTCTCTAAGTCATTACTTTCTGCTGTAATCTTTATATGTGTTCTTTCCTTCTATTAACTGCAGATCCCAAATTCCTGTTAGGTTTGCTGAGGGAGGAAAACACAAGGCCAAGTTGGTAAAGCAAGAGAGATTTATTAAGGCATCAGAAAGGGACAGGCTGAGCTCTAGAGGGCACCAGCTATGACTGTGAGGAGGTGCTGGTCTTCTAAAGGATCTGTGGTTGGAGTTCATGGAGGGAACTTGTGGCAGGAACAATGAAGAAGGAGGAGGGAAGGTCAAGTGAGGGGTAGGGGCTTAAGTCCCATGATAGAGGTCAGTTAATCCTTATAGGTGGTTAATTTATGCAGAATTTGTTTTCCACAAGGTGTTGTTTCTTGTTGCCGAACTTGAGCAACCACATTCAAGGAAAGGGTGTCACAGCAAGTCTCCAAGGTGAACAGTCTCATGTGGGGGTGGGGGTCTGTGTCCCATCCCCTTGGAACCCTATCACTTCCCAAGAAACCTTTTTGGGAAGGAGAAAAGGAGCATCTGGGATGTTGTGACACCTCTGCCAGCATCTGGGTAGGTCCCGCCGCATGCACTCTGAGGCCACCTGGACCTTGTCCATCTGGGAAACCTTTAGTGCCTGTTTGGGAATTTCCCTTTTGGGAGATCCCATCTGTAAGGCACCTCTTGGACTAAGGTCCCAGGCTTAGTGGGACTTCGAAGCCAATTTGGACCAAGGTCCAGGGCTTGGTGGACCCCCTCAACCTTGCCCATTTGGGGAAACTTTGGTTCCCATTTGGAAATTTTTCTTTTAGGAGACCTCATTTGTAATTCTGTGAGTCTCTCTTGGCTGGCCAGGATTTCGGTTTTGCTTTCAGTTTTGTGCTCAAGTATTTAATTCCATCTGATGGTACCCTAGAAAAGAGACTGTGGTCTGGACTGCGTGGTGAAGTAGGATGCTGATCTGATGCCATTCCTCAATTTGGCTGCCACAATATAATTTTGTTGGGATAGAGATGAAAGTGTTACCTGAGAGCGTTTGCTCTGAGGAAAAGGGACAAGACTCCTCCTGGCTGGCTTCGGTTTTCTCGGGTGACTGAGGAATGTAAGGCACGGGGGTGGAGGCTGAGACCTCATGCCATGCGGTGGTCCCATAGGGAAACCCACACATTCATTAAACCTGCTTAACCAGGGACAAGAATGAGAACTGGCCGTTTAGTGATCTGAGCATGGGTGGTGTCCTAGATGCCACTGGGAGAGCCGAGACATGTAAGAGAGAGCTAAAGCAAGTCTGGGCTAAAATCTAGAGGAATTAAGCTCTCAAGCAGCACACTGGCCCACCACACAATGGCATTAGTAAACTTTATCTCTGACCAATTCAACTTTGAAATGAGAAATGGAGTCTCAAACAAAAATGAGGAGCACCAGAAAGCCAGGCTCCAATGAATGCCTCAGCCAGGTTTCTATACATACCAAACATATGCTTGTAAGTATCTAAGTATTAAAGGGAATGTTTTTGCCCTAAAAATAGTCGAAGTGGGCTCTTTTATTTCACATGCAGTTATTAGAGAAAGCTGGCTTGGAAAAGCTTTTCTGAATCCGTGACATTGGTGGGATATCCCTTCTTTGCTATGACTACATCCCCACCACTTTATTAGAGAAAGCTGGCTTGGAAAAGCTTTTCTGAATCCGTGACATTGGTGGGATATCCCTTCTTTGCTATGACTACATCCCCACCACTTGGGGTACTTGAGGACCAGCTCACCAGCCAGTGGACCAGACCCAGTGGCTGCAGCTGGGACCCTTTGGTCCCTGGTCACCTTCTGACACAGACAACTGGCCAGAGTGACCCAACAGGGTAAGGGACATGAGACTTCGTTGATCATCCTTCCCTTCCCTTCTTCTCTCAAGCTGGACTCTTTCCCTCCCTTTGAAACCTTTGAAGACCCCACATATTTCTGTGTCCCCTGTTTATTAGTACTCAGACCTGAGCAAGGAATAGTCGAGAAACAATAGTATAGCCTTGGGGCCAGGATCCTGCTTCCCCCTCAAGGGATACACAGAATGACATGGGCATCTTGTACACCTAAGGGAAAAGTTATATTCCTCATGCTTCTTTTAGAAATGAATGCTTTCAAACTGAACAGCCTAGAGTCCTTCCTTGTCCTTCTCTCAGGCTTAATTGCACCCTAAACACAATCCCTGATAAGCTAAAGATGAGGCACCCTGAGCACAACTGCCTGTGGGCTAAAGATGATTAGCACTTGATGTTTTTCAGGGATTTTCCTGGTTTGTTCTAATCTCTGATCAATGTGCCCTTTCCCCCAAGTGCTGCTGTTCTAGGAAATAACCCAGAAGACCACCATCACGATCATGCCGAGATCTCTTGACACCAGCGTTGATGACAAAGATTCCCCTAAAGAGAGAAGAATGCATGTTTTCCCCAATCCTGACTCCTATCTGAAAGCCTGTTTTTTTCCTGACTTTTTCTACAAAACACCCCACAATTCTCCAAAAGGGAGCGCAGTCTTTAAGGCATTAGCCTGCTGTGGCCTCCTCTCCCTGGCAAAGCAACAAAAGCTATTATTTTTCTCCGTTAGCCACAATTCTGTCTCTGCATTTCTATTTGGCATTGATGGAGAGAAGCTATGTTTAGGCAACAAAAATGGTCATCTACCCCTTGTAGGCTTTCACCCTGCAGCTGCTGACACATCAGTGGTGGGGCTGGACCACATCTGCACCTTCTTTCCATCCAGGGCCTGTTGGGAACAGGCTGCTGCGAACAGTGTCTTTCATTTCTGGGGTGAACACCCAGGCATGGGGTCACTGGGTCTTGTTCTCTCTGTGAGAAGCAGCTGTGGCAGGGCGGAGAGGGGCTGAGCTCCCAGGTCACATCCTCGAGGTCCCTGCCAGTCTGCCATGTGGTCGCTGTTTTACATTAGCTGTTCTGATGGCTGTGTAGTGGCACCTCATGTGGCTTTGAGCTGATTCCCCTCAAGGCTGATGATGTGAGCTTATGAGCCAGCTGTGCTCCCTGTTTGGGGAGTGTCCAGGTGTGTCCTTTGCTGACATCCTAATTGGAATATTCGTTTTTTATGGTTAACTCACTGGAGTTCCTTCTATATTCTGGAACTCAGCATTTCCAATATTCTCTCCCAGTCTGTAGTGATCCTTTCATCTGTTTAACAGTCTTTGGCAGAACAAACATTTTTCACTCGATGAGGCCATTTTATTTGGGAAAACATTACTGCATTGTCTTCCAATCTGCAAACATGGTGTCTCTGTGTTTATTTGGACCTCTGATCTCTTTTACCAACATTTTGTAATTTTTGGCCTGCAGTCCTACCCACATTGCATTATGTTCATGCCTAAGTACCTTACCTTCTGAGGTGTGACTAGCTGCTGTGGTGTCATCCTTTGGTTTCCATGTAGACGTTGTGGCACAGAGGAGCCCGTGGCCTGGCACATGAGCTTGCCAAGCCCACTGTCCGTCTACCTGTGTTTTTGCTGCTATCCTGAGATTTTCTAGACAGCTATGTCCTCTGAAAATGGGACATTTGATTTCTTCCCTCCCAGAGCTTTGAATGAGAGCTTTGCTGGGTGGAGTATTCTTGGTTCAAGGTTCCTCCTCTTCATCACCTCAAATATGTTTTGCCACTCCCTTCTGGTGGTAGAATTTCTGATGAAAGACCAGCTGTTATCCTTATGGGGGTTCCCTTATATGTGACGTGTTGCTTTTCCCTTGTGGCTTTCAATATTTTGTCTTTGAACGTAATTTTTGTCTGTTTGATTAGTATGTGTCTTGCTGCAATTCTTCTTGGGTTTATTTTGTAGAATTCTGTTGATGTTGTTTTGTTGATTTTGTATGGAATTGTCTGTGTTTCTTACACTTGAGTGAGTGTTTCCTTTCCCATATTTGGGAAATTTTTGGTTATAATCTCTTCAAATATTTCCTCTGGCACTTTCTCTCTTCTCCTTCTGCAACCCCTATGTTGCAAATGTTGGTACATTTAATGTTGTCCCAGAGGTCTCTTATGGTCTCCTCAGTTTTTCATGCTTTTTTCTTTATTCTTTTCTGTAGCAGTGATTTCCACCACTCTGTCTTCCATTTCACTTATTCATTCCCCTGCCTCCATTAACCTGCCATTGATCCCTTCCTGTTTATTATTCATTTGGCTATGGTGCTATTCATCTTGCCTTTAAATCTTCTAGCTCTTTGGTAAACATTTCTTTAAGTTCTCCATCTGGGTCTCCATTTTTTCCAAGATCTTGGATCATCTTTACTCTCAACACTCTGAATCCCTTTTCAGGTAAATTGCTATCTCCTCCTCATTTAGAAGTTTTTGTGTGTTTTTCTCTTGTTCCTTTGTCTGAAAGATGCTTCTTTGTCATCTCACGTCTACCTTTCTGCTTATCCTCCCCTTTACAGTTGGTATGGAGAGCCCTGGAGTTCTGAGGGGTGGTAATGTCTCATGTGTACCCAGAGCATGTGTTGGGAGTCATGGTATCATACTCCTTCTCCTGTAGCTGGGTGGCTGCAAAGGATATGGGTCTGTGAGGTAGGTGGCAGTGATTCACCACTGGAAGGATTGCTTCTGTAGCTTGCAGTGGTGGCAGTGTCTACTACAGCCCCTCCTGAGAGCCGGTAGCTTTGAGGGCTCATTTTCATAGCTTGCTATGTCAGCAGTTTCTCCTGCTGCCCCCTCCCTTTGCCAGGAAGGCTCCACTGCTCTCAGTAGGTATAGGAGTAGGTGCCACTGTTCTGCTAGCACTCGCCTTGCTTGGCCACTCTAGGGATCTCTCTCTCAAGCCTCAGGGCTCAGGGACTTCTCCTTAATTATGGCTCACAGGCTTTCTCTGTAGCTGAAGGATGTGTGTTTCTAGTGGTCCCTTCCCCTGCCTTAGTGCTGGGTGGAGTGCTCTTTGTAGCCGCTATGGGTTGGGAGGTGTGTTAATGGGCCTTTCCCAGCTGCCTTGGTGTGAAATGAGTGCCACTAATATGGGCCTTTGCAGGGCCACTGGCAGGGGCCCTGCAACTTGTGCTCTTCTCCAGTCAGGCAGCCCACACCTCGGGCATGGAGCAGACACTGGCAGCCCTCTCACAGGAGTGGGCATTGTCACTGGCAGATCTCTGGTGCTGATTGGGCAATGCTGGTGCAAGTGTCTGAAGAGTCTCTGGGTAGAGCCAAGACACCTATGTTTGCCTTGCTTGAGAAGATTACTGGTCTCACAGGGAATGGGCACTGCCACTGGCATCTCTTCTGGGGCTGACTGGGCACCACTAGCATGAGCCTCTGCAGATCCCTGTGTTTTCCCTGATCAGCAGGGGGTGGGCACAGACAGCCAGCCCTCCTTTCACGAATGGGCTCTTCTGCAGTTGGTCTTGCCTCTGCTTAGATGCTCTCCACTGTGGTCGCCCTACACTCTAGTCCCCCAGGCCATTTCCTCATCGCCAATCCTCTTTTTATCCCCATGTTGCCAGCCCCAGCTCCCTCTTTGGGTCTGGTCTCTAAGGCCAACATTTTAGTTTCCAACACTTGCTGGCACCCACGTACAGTTGCCCATTGCCCGTAGCACTGACCGTTTGTGGAGAACCGTTTCCTTTTGAACTGCCTCACACCATCTCTCTAGAGTTCCTTCTCTGATTTTGGCTGATCTTCTTGCTGCTGGGGGAACTTGATAGGGTGTAGGAACTATTCCTCTTTCCAGCTCCCTCTTGGGAGAGCAGGTCCCATCTCCTTTCCTTTTACTTATTTTTTCTCTTGTTCTTTTTTTCCTCTTTCTCTTATCCTGTCTGGTTGTGTAACATCTTTCTTGTTCTATCATAATTTTGAGTTCTTTTGTCAGTTTTTCTCAAATTTTCTGTGCCATAGTTCCACATGTAGTTGTATTTTCAATCTATTTGTGGGAGTAGGTGAGCCTATTTCCTGCTACTCCACCATTGTAGACCCTTCTCCCTCTAAAATATTCTTTTTGCTCTCATTTTCCTTGCACTATTTTCCACAAGAGCCAAATATGACAACAACCTAAATGTTCATCATAGGATAAATGGATAAAGATGTGAGATATACCTGAAATTGAATATTATTAGGCCATAGAAAAGAAGGAAACCCTACCTTCTGGGACAACATGGAACTTGAAGCCTAAGTGAAATAAGTCAGATGCAAAAGACAAAGTGTATGTTTTTATTTATATGCAGCATCTGAAAAAGCCAACCTCAGAAACAGCAGTTTCCAGGGGTTGAGGGGTGGAAAGGGAGATATTAGTTCAAGGATACAAACCCCCACCTATAAAATGGATAAGTTCTTGGGGTCTCATGCGCAGCATGGGGACTATTGTTAACAAAAAGGTATTATATTTGAAGGCTGTTAAGAGAGTTAGATCTTAAATGTTATCACCACACACACAGACACAATGTCATTAATGGGGTGGGGGGATTAATTAAACTTATTTGATGCTCATTTTCTAATATGTACCTCTATCAAATCATCACATTATATACCTTATAGTTACATATGTTAGATGTTAATAATATCTCAATAAAGTTAATAAAAAAAGAGAAAGCAAGTCAAATTTATCTAAATGACTAGGTAAATATTTGATTAGATACTGTCATATTTTCCTCAAAATGCTTGGCTAACAGTCCATGCTAAACAAATATGATCAGGTGCCACACTTTTATCCCATTACCCTTCCAACCCCCCCCCTTTTAAATCACAGCAGATTGTACCCAGGATGATGCCTGACTGGGGGAGTTGGTTACTCTGTAGATTGGCCAATGACCTAAGTTTAGTCTATTCAGCTCAAGGACAAACCAGATTTATTGGGGATTTCCTCTCTGAAATTCTGAATAGGGACCTAAGAGGCTGATGGGAAGTGGGAGAATATTGTAAAAGACTTGTGGAGAAAGAATTTGCATCTTGACAAAACAGAGCTATATGAAAGCAGAATTTTTTTTTTGTATTTTTGCCATTCCCATGGCATATGGATGTTCCCAGGCTAGGGGTTGAATTGGAGCTGCAGTCGCTGGCCTATGCCAGAGCCACAGCAACATGGGATTCGAGCCATGTCTGCAACCTACACCACAGCTCACGTCATGCCAGATTCCTAACACAATGAGCAAGGCCAGGGATCGAACTGGTGACTTCATGGTTCCTAGTTGGATTTGTTAACCAATGAGCCACGACAGGAACTCCTGAAAGCAGACCTTTTAAGTGAACAGAGAACATGAAGGACAAAGAGTACAAAATGTAAACCAAGGAGTTCCTCTTCAGGCTCACTGTTAATGAACCCAAACCCAACTAGTATCCATGAGGATGTGGGTTTGATCCCTGGCCCTATTCAGTGGTTTAATGATCCTGCATTGCCATGAGTGGTGCAGGTCACAGATATGACTCAGAACTGGCCTTGTGCAACAGCTGCTAGCTGATTCGACTCCTAGCCTAGGAACTTTCATATGGCACAGGTGTGGAGCTAAAACATCATCAACAACAACAACAAATGAAAAAACCCCAAATCATGCGTTAATCCATAGTGATAAAAAGAACCAGACAGGAAATACCAGTTGGTGAAAGACTTCCACATGTTCTTTGAAACATAGAGAAGAGTGATAAGTAACTGATTTAACAGATAGAGGAAGTTACAAATGTTTGAGAATGGAGATAAATAGGATAGGATAGGATAGGGGATAATAGCAAGTAGTTCACCTGCAAAACTCCTGAGATGCTAAGAGCTTAGAGCATCAAGCTCCATAGAATGTAGGAGGGAAAGGCACCTTGAGTCACATGAAGACTATTTTCTCTCTCTCTAGCCCACTTTCTCCATAGTCGGGCAACACCTCTACACCATCTCACAAAAGACTGGAGGTTTGTTTGCTTGCTTGTTTGTTTATTTATTTATTTTTTAGGGCTACACGCATGGCATATGGAGGTTCCCAGGCTAGTGGTCAAATCCAAGCCTCAACTGCTGGCCTATGCCACAGTCATAGCAATGCAGGACCCAAGCCTCATCTGTGACCTCTTTCACAGCTCATGGCAATGCCAGATCCTTAATCCACTGAGCGAGGCCTGGGATCGTATGCGCAGCCTCATGGTTACTAGTTGGATTTGCTTCCCCTGTGCCACAATGGGAACTCCTATTTATTTTTAATTGAACTAAAGAGTTTCAGGTATCACTGGAGAGAGCAGTGATGAAATGTACATTAGCAGGTACTAAGATGAAGTGAAAATCTACACAGTGAATGCAAGATCCCTTTTCTCTCACTGCTCCCAGGATGTCACCAGCCAGCACAGGTCATGATCCCACCATTTCTCAAGTGCACATAGCCCAAGTAAGGGGGTGGATTTTTTTGTGTGTGTGTGGGGTGAGAGGGGAAAATATAAGATCTGCATTATACTGCCTAACTACCCAAAACTTATGCCTACAAATATGTATACTTGGAAATTCCAAATAACTTTCTTATTTCTTCTACTTTAAATATGAAATGAAGAGTTCCTGTTTTCACGTAAGATGGCAAAACTAGTGAATGGGAAGATGAGCAGTAGAAACTCATCTTCAAATGAAAGCAAAGGGGGACTGGATTGCTGGATCACAAATTGGGTACAGTGACTTTTTAATTTTTCTCTGTAATTAAGCTCTGATCCCAAACCTGAAAATTAAAGCTTGTAGTTAACAAGACTCATTTTTTTCCTACAACTTTTTAAGGTTAGTGGTCACCTATTAATATCTGATTATTCATCTTTTGCTACCTATATAAAGATCCTCACCTCATCCTTCCTGCCAAGCAACCAGTGTATTCCTTCCAATCACCTGTTGTGCAGTTCTCTGCAGATTTCTAGTGAATATTCATCTCCTAGGTGATGTTTATCATGAAAAAAATGGTAAACAGCAGTTAGTTGTCTTATTTCCTGCATATCATAGTAAAATTACAATTGGTATTTTAGAGAAAATGAATGAGGCACTGGGTTTGATCAGGCTCATTTAGTTCTTGAAAACAAAGAATATATCTTTTTAAAATCAGGTTAATATTAAGGGCCCTGGTGCTTTTGGATAAGGTAGAATGTCATTAGTAGTTAAGGGTTCTTTTTTTTTTTTTTGTCTTTTCTAGGGCTGCACCCATGGCATATGGAAGTTCCCAGGCTAGGGGTTCAATCAGAGCTGTAGCCACCGGCCTATGACACAGCCACAGCCATGTAGGATCCAAGCTGCATCTGCAACCTACACCACAGCTCACAGCAATGCCAGATCCTTAATCCACTGAGCAAGGCCAGGGATCAAACCACAACCTCATGGTTCCCAGTTGGATTCGTTAACCACTGAGCCACAACAGGAACTCAAGTTCAGGGTTCTGGACCCGACTCCAAATGTAATTGTTATCCTATGAGTGTAGGTATGATTCATCTTTTTCTATTAATTTACATTTTTTAATTTATAGGGCTGATTGTTCTTTTCTCTCTTTCAAGAACGAGGAAGCTACTTAGGACAACTAGGGCCTTGCAAGAATATTTGTGAGTTCATGCTTCTCACTCTTCTTCATGAAAGTGTGTCTATTTTAGATTTCAGAGTCCCACTCTTGCTGTATCAGACCACTGACTTCAAAATAAACCCTGTGAGGGTGTACATTCAGACTTCTTTACAATTCTCTTATCTGTGGTATAGACTCCTAGGAAGGAATTTGATTATACATGTCTGTCTGCAAGAGATGTGGTGACAGTGACATGGGAGTTCTACATCCACAGCCTGTCCAGAAGACATATTATATAGAGTGCATCTGGGGAGGTACCCAGATTGGATCCGGGATACAACCCTTTTCATATTTTCCTTGTCTTGAAATAGAAGTCTTCAACTGAAACCCTACAAACTGGAATCTTTTACTATGCAAACCTTGCAAAAACAGAAATCAAACTGTAGCAGCTGTGATCAGTGATATAAAACTGCTTGAGATAGATTAGCCATGAAAAATATACAATCTGATTTTTAATTTACAATCTGATGTAGGAGTTCCCACTGTGGATCAGTGGTTTAAGAACCTGACATAGTGTCCGTGAGGATGTGGGTTTGACCCCCAACTTTGCTCAGTGGGTTAAGTATCTGGCATTGCCATGAGCTGTGGTGCATGTTGCAGACATGGCTAACATCCCACGTTGCTGTGGTGGTGGCATAGGCCTGCAGCTGCAGCTCTGATTCAACCTCTAACTTGGAAACTTCCATATTCTGCAGGTGCAGCCTGAAAAAAAAAATAATAAAAAGGTGATTATATATGTCATTGGATTTCATTGTGGAATTCACAGGTTTCTGGCCCCGCACTGAGAAATAAATGATGTTTTTCTCAGATGAAAAAAAAAATGTAAGCTTCTTGGGACAATAAAGTTAATATAAATTTATTAAAATTGATATAATTTAGTAATATTTAAACAGAAATAGAAGTTCCAAATAAGAAAAAAAATACTCATATCAAGTTTTCTATATGGTTAAAATACAAATAAGGCAACAAACTGGAGTTCCCATCATGGCTCAGTGGTTAACGAACCCAAATAGCATCCATGGGATGCGTAGCTGGTGTTGCTGTGAACTGTGCTATAGGTCGCAGACACAGCTCAGATCCTGCATTGCTATGGCTGTGGTGTCAGCCAGAGGCTACAGCTTCAATTCAACCCCCTAGTCTGGGAACTTCCAAATAAAAAGACAAAGAGGCAATAAAAAAGAAAAGATTCTTAATGATCATGTAACTAGAGACCATACTGTTGATGAATACTGACAAAAGATGATGTCAATCTCCATGGTGTAAATATAATTTTCATATATTTATAATTATATAAATATAATTTTTAAATGCCTCAGTCTTTCTCAAATTACTCTCCTTTCTGAATTACATTAAAATTCACTGAAAACCATTCACATCTCTGATATAACTATTTATGTTTCAAAGCCTAAAAACACTCCTCCTGGTTATTACATACTTTCTGTAATTGACTATTATTTTTGAATTCCCTACCATCAACTACATGTACCTAGCTCACCTGAATATGCTTTCATTCAGACCATCTATGTCATAATCATAATAGCCCACTATTATAAACAAATTATTGAAATGAGTATGACTCAACAGACAAGGAAATATTTCCTCCCAAATATAAAGGGTCATTTTAAGAGCAGAAAGGATTTTTTTTACAGATAGATTATTAATATGAGTATAACCCCAACAGTCAGAACCTCCCTAAGGAAAAAATACTCCTACAAAAGGGTGAATTTTCTCATTCTGTTCTGTCACTGTTCTAGAAGAATCTAGGTAAACATATGATAAGAATTTCCAATATAACCCCAAGAAAAGAAGAGAGGTTTCTTAGATTAAATATATTGTCCTTTAAAATATGAAGATGCTATGCTTACTTGAACCTGGTGCTTTTTCCTGAGTCAGGAAGAACAAACAAGTTGAAGGTCCACAATGAGACACAAGACCACCATTTCTAGTAAATAAACTCTTTGGAAGGAACACCTGTCAAGCCGTGGTTATAAGCAAATAGAAGTATAATTATAAACACAAGTCAACACACAGGGCAGTGGAAACAGGAGATCAAACCACAGGGATATCCGGCAGACCAGAGAGGCAGAGACCCAGCAGTGACCATCGAAGACAAGGTGTCTCACATGACTGTAAGACCGTCTCTTCTACATAAACTTGACTCAACACTAGTGTGTGTTCACATGGCTTATATTCCTAAAGAAATTAATATTCACACCACACGTTAGGATTACATTAACTCCATAAGAAAAAGATCTTATTTGGTATGGACTTCCTTTCAGTCAATCCAAACTATGAGGAAAACTGAAACTTCTATTCATCTCCTGTCATCTGAAACCAACTTCTTGGTCCACAACTTCCTCATGGCATTTTTCACTTATGCCTTCCTTAGTGTACAAATCAAAGGGTTGATCAAAAGTGTTCAAAGTTAGGAGGTTGCAGACATAGCTTGGATCCCACATTGCTGGGCTGTGGTGAAGGCCAGCAGCTACAGCTCTGATTCAACCCCTAGCCTAGGAACATCAATATGCCATGGGTGCGACCTACACAGCTCACAGCAACGCTGGATCCTGAACCCACGGAACAAGGCCAGGGATTGAATGGGTGTCTTCACAGATGCTAGTTGGGTTGATTAACAGCTGAGCCATGATGGGAACTCCTTCTTTTCCATTGTTAAAAAGCACATTTCTTTGACCTGGCTTCCTCCACATACTACCTTCAGATCTCTTGGCCTTCCTTAAGAAATGAAAAAAACGAAAAAAGAGAGAGAAATTGCATGCTACAAATTATTGTTTGCTATGATAAAGATAATGCTGGAGAACGAAACAGTCATGATTTCTGTCCTCAGTGAGTATTAGTTTACAGAACTTTAAGATTCTGAGCAATGGAAATAAAATGCATGGTTTCTAGCACATTTTTTTCTATTTGAAATTGTTCTACTCATTGGTTATGTGAATCAGGATTTACAGGTGTCTGAGTTTTAGCCACAAGTGCTGATGTGCCCTTTGTACACAGAACACCCACTCACATCTTTATGAAACTCCACTCCTTTAAGTATGATATCACTACTATTCATGGTTTCACTTATGATTTTTCCACAAGCTTCTTGAGACCACTCTGGGATTCTTTCTGTTAGTTTAACCCTACCCAGAAGAGTGGCTCAATTCTCTATTCTCTCTGTTTTCCTGGATGACCTTCCTCAATTTCCAAATAATTTAAACTCTCATTTACAAGCAAAGATTCCCAAATCTAGTTTTAGAGTCCTGACATCCATTTCAAACTGTGAAAAAACCCAAATGAGTATTTTCACACATATATCCTGTGGCTACCTCAATTTCAACCTGTCCTCATGGTCTCACTATTCATTCTCAGCTCCTCAAACACAGATACCATTACTCAGACATTCGAATCAACTTTTGTTATAATCACTTATGAATCCTTGTTTCCACTTAGGAGCATATAAAATAATGTGTGGCAAGAGGATAAACCATGAAATGAAACAATCATGAATATCATTCTCAGGATGGAACTTCCCAAATACATAACCTTGCAAGCTGCTTGACTTCTGTGCATTTCAGTTTTCTCTCACATGAAACATCACTGTTCATTCTTATCTGGTGGAATATTTATGGGAAACACAAAATGTAACTTATGTACAGTGACAAACATACAGGCTGTTGCTAAATATATGGTAAGTAAAATTATGTCAATGAAACACCTTCATCAATAAGTGTACATTTACTAACATAAGTTAGAAAAACAGTTGGATATCCATTTGAAAAAAATATGAGCTATCAATTCAGTTTGCAAAAAGAGGTTTATAGTTAATCAAGGTACTACTTGCTCTAAGTCTGTAGATCCACGTTTGGGGATGTGTGAAGCTCACAGCAGAGAAATTAATTCCAAAGCACCACCTTACACTCCCTGGATTATACTTGCAAGTAAATTACAAGAGCTATAAAAGTTTGTCTTCTAATACACAGGACAACTTAGGACACTGGGTGGCAGTGATCTCCCTACTCTTCTATCAATGACATTTTTCTCTTCTTTCTATTCTCCACCATCTATTTGTATTTCTTTTTCTATTTCCCCAGTACCTTTGGGCAGCAAGGTACTAACAACTCCAACCTTTGTTTCCATCTTGCTACTGAGTATGAAGAGGATCAGTTGCTATACCCATATGTTAAATAGACAAAAGAAAAAAAGGCATCCAAATAGGAAGAGAAGAGATAAAACTGTCATGTATGCAGATGACATGATATTATACATATGAAACCCTAAGGACTCAACCCAAAAACTACTTGAACTGATTCATAAATTCAGCAATGTAGCAGGATATGAGATTAACATTCAGAAATCAGTCACATTTCTGTATACCGACAATGAAATATTAGAAAAGGAATACAAAAATACAGTATCAAAATTGCACCTAAAAAAATCAAATACCTCAGAATACACCTGACCAAGGAGGTAAAGGACTTATATGCCGAGAAGTATAAAACATTAATCCTGGAAATTAAAGAAGATGTAAAGAAATTGAAAGATATTCCATGTTCATGGATTGGAAAATTCAATATTGTAAAAATGGCCATATTACCCAAAGCAATCTACAGATTCAATGCAATCCCTATCAAAATACCCACGACATTATTCACAGAACTAGAACAAATAATCCAACAATGTATAGGGAACCACAAAAGACCCAGAATTGTCAAGGCAATCCTGAAGAACAAAATCCAAGCAGCAAGCATAACTCTCCCAGACCTCAAGTAATATTACAAAGCCACAGTCATCAAAACAGTGTGGTACTGGTATCAAAACAGACAGACAGACCAATGGAACAGAATAGAGAACCCACACATATACCCTGACACCTACGGTCCATTCATCTTTGACAAAGGAGGCAAGAGCATAAAATGAGAAAAAGAAAGTTTATTCAGCAAGCATTGCTGCGAAACATGGGCAGCTGCATGCAAAGCAATAGAAATAGAACACACCCTCACACCATGCACCAAAATACACTCAAAATGGTGGAAAGACTTTAATAGAAGACAAGACACCATCAAACTCCTGGAAGAGAACATAGGCAAAACACTCTCTGACATCAACCTCATGAATATGTTCTCAGGTCAGTCTCCCAAGGCAACGGAAAGAAGAGTCAAAAGAAACCAGCAGGGACCTAGTCAAACAGACCAGCTTTTGCACAGCAAAGGAAACCAAAACGACAACAAAACGACACCTTACAGAATGGGAGAAAAGAGTTGCAAACGATGCAACAGACAAGGGCTTCATCTCTAGGATACACAAGCAGCTTATACAATGCAACAGCAAAAAAGCCAACCTCCCAAAGGAAAAATGGGCAAAGGCCCTGAATACACTGTTTGCCAAGGAAGATACACTGATGGCCAACAAGTACATAAAAAAATGCTCAACATCACTGATTATTAGAGAAATGCAAATCAAAACTACCCTGAGATACCACCTCACACCAGTCAGAATGGCCATCATTCGTAAGTCCACAAATAACAAGTTCTGGAGGGGTTGTGGAGAAAAGGGAACCCTCCTGCACTGTTGGTGGGAATGTAAGCTGGTACACCCACTATGGAGAACACTTTGGAGATACCTTATTTTTTTTAATTTTTTATTTTTTATTTTTTTTAAATTATTTATTATTTTTTCCCACTGTACAGCAAGGGGGTCAGGTTATCCTTACATGTATACATTACCAATTACATTTTTCCCCCAGCCCTTTCTTCTGTTGCAACATGAGCATCTAGACAAAGTTCTCAATGCTATTCAGCAGGATCTCCTTGAAAATCTATTCTAAGTTGTGCTTGATAAGCCCAAGCTCCCGATCCCTCCCACTCCCTCCCCACCCACCAGGCAGCCACAAAGTCTCTCTCTCCAGGTCCATGATTTCTTTATGAGGAGATGTTCACTTTGTGCTGGATATTAGATTCCAGTTATAAGTGCTATAATATGGTATTTGTCCTTTGTCTTTCTGGCTCATTTCACTCAGTATGAGATTCTCTAGTTCCATCAGTTGCTGCAATGGCATGATGTCATTCTTTTTTTATGGCCTGAGTAGTATTTCCATTGTGTATATATACACTTCTTCTGAATCCAATCATATGTCAATGACATTTGGGTTGTTTCCATGTCTGGCTATTGTGAATAGTGCTGCACTGAACATGGGGTGCATGTGTCTCTTTTAAGTAGATGTTTTGTCCGGATAGATACCCAAGAGTGGGATGTATGGGGTCATACTGGAAGTTCTATGTATAGATTCTAAGGTTATGGTACTTTACCATATGACCCGCAATCCCACTCTTAGGCATATATCCAGACAAAATTTCCTTAAAAAAAAACACATGCACTTGCATATTCATTTGCACCACTATACACAATAGCTAGGACATGGAAACAACCCAAATGTCCATCAACATATTAGGAAGATTAGGCAGATGTAGTATATTTACACAATGGAACTCTACTCAGACATAAAAAAAAAACAACATAATGCCATTTGCAGCAACATGGATGGAACTAGAGACTACCATACTGAGTGAAATGAGTCAGAAAGACAAAGACAAAGGCCATATGATATCACTTGTAACTGGAATCTAACATACATCACAAAGGAACCTTCCCATAGAAAAGAAAATCCTGGACTTAGAGAATAGACTTGTGGCGGCCCAGGAGGTAAGGGAGGGAGTGAGAGGGATTGGGAAGCCTGGGGTTTAATGGATGCAAACCATTGCTCTCGGCATGGATCTACAATGAGATCCTGCTGTGTAGCATTGAGAACTGCATTGAGATACTTATTCACAACAAAAAAAGTGAGGGAAAAAATGTATGCATGTAAGTGTATCTTGGTCCCCATGCTGTACAGTGGAAAAAAAATAAAATTGACTTGATTATATCTGGATAATTACAAGAACTTTAGAGTATTATATTCTTTAGGATAGCAATATCTTACATCATCATGTCTTAAAATATGGAATTTTTAAGATTTTATGGATTTTAAGATTCCATCCTGGAATGCAGAAAAGAACATTTTTTTCAGAGTTCGTGAGCGGGCTGTGTAGACTTAAAAAAAATGCACAACATGAAAGCTTGGAATTAAGTTTTATTTGGGGCAAAATTAGGGACTTAAGCCTAGGAGACAGCATCTTAGCCCAGAGAACCCCCTCTGAGCAGGTAGAGGCAGGGGGAAAGCTAGGATATATGAGTTTTTGCAAGAAAGGGAAGGTAGTAGGAAGAGGAGACACATGTCATCAGAGTTACAGAAGAAGATTTACAGAAAACCTATTTCTATGGGAAGATATAAAGGTCTGGGCTTACTGGACTCATTCCTTCAATAGGTACCTCTGTTGTGGGCCAGTATTCTTTGTTTCTTTCCTGAGTTCCCTCAGGGCTCACCAGCCCACCCTTGGGAGTGACTGCATTGACTGATGACATATTTTGTTTTTGTCCACTTATTACAACCCAGGAGCTCTGAAATCCTGACCCAAAGGGGAAAAGGGGAAATGCCAACATATGTGTTATAAGGTGGAGGCAGAGGTGTGCATGCAGCCATGCACACATTTTATGAAGTTTGCCTCTGGTGTCATGAACGTACTACTAGTCATGAGGAGCAGACACTACCATGAAGGCTTTAGTGTTTGTTTTTTTTTTATAAGAAATGAAGAGATGCAAGAAGAAGTGGGCTCATTAAAATCCTCCTAACAATAGCTATCTGAAGGACCTGCTCTTCCAGTTTTCCCAGAGCACAGCATGCCTCACTCCTGGTCTTCACCCTAAGCTCTGCTGAGGGCATGCTGTGGGTCTGCAGCTGAACTGGTTCATGATTTAATCCATGTAGAGGCAGATGGCAAGTGTTTTAAAACTCCAGTTCACAGCTGCTGTCAACAGTGGATGAGTGGAACTGGAAATTCAGAGTGCCTTCCAACAAGTGATGTATTATTTCAATCTAGTACTCAGAGTGGCATCATTACAAACTAATCCACCATCACTTGCTAACATATTTCCATGCATCCTGTAATTATACTTCCCTCATACTCTGAGAAAGAAACAGGGGGAAATGAACAATCTAACTTTTTTAAAAATAAGACTGAAATTGGGCCCTCATCTTTCACCAGTCACAAAAATCAACTCAAATGGACTAAAGACTTAAATGTAAAAGCTGAAACTGTAAAATCAGAAATTGTAAAACTCCTAGAATAAAACATAGTGGAAAAACTTCGTGACATTGGACATTTCTTGGAAAGGACACCAAAAACACAAGTAACAAAAGCGAAAATACACAAGTGGGACAACATCAAAATTAAAAGCTTCTCTACAACACAAGAAACAAGAGAGTGAAAACACAACTGTGTTGGAATGGGAAAAATTATGTGCAAACCATGTATCTGATGAGGAGTTAGTATCTAAAATATATAAAGAACCCATGCAACTCAATAGCAAAAACAGCCTGATTTCTTAAATGGGCAAACGGTTGGAATAAACATTTCTCCAAAGGAGACATACACATGTTTCTCAGGATTGATTTGGCGATTCTGGGTCTTTTGTTGTTCCATATAAATGTTTGGATTGTTTGTTCTAGTTCTGTGAAAAATGTCATGGGTAATTGGATAGGGATTGCATGGAATTTGTAGATTGCTTTGGGCAGTGTGGCCATTTTTACAATGTTGATTTTTCCAATCCATGAACATGGGAAATCTTCCCATTTCTTTACATCTTCTTTGATTTCTTTGATTAAAGTTTTATAGTCTCGGCATATAAGTCCTTTAAATCCTTTGTCAGGTGTATTCCGAGGTATTTGATTTTGTGAGGTGCAATTTTAAAAGGTATTGTATTTTTGTATTCCTTTTCTAGTATTTCATTGCTGGTATGCAGGAATGCGACTGACTTCTCAATGTTAATCTTCTCTCTGCTACTTTGCCTTAATTTATTAATCCGTTTCAAGTAGTTTTTGGGTTGAGTCCTTAGGGTTTTCTATGTATAGTATCATGTCATCTGCATACAGTGACAGTTTTCTCTCTTCTTTTCCCATATGGATGCCTTTTATTTCTTTTGTTTGTCTAATTGCTGTGGCTAGGACTTCCAAAACGATGTTGAAGAGCAGTGGTGAGAGTGGGCATCCCTGTCTTGTTCCAGATTTGAGTGAGAAGGCTTTCAGTTTTTCCCCATTGAGTATTATATTTGCTGTGGGTTTGTCATAAATGGCTTTGATTATGCTTCAGGAATGTTCCCTCTATACCCACTTTGGTGAGGGTCTTGATCATGAATGGATGCTGGGAGTTCCCGTTGTGACGCAGTGGTTAACGAATCCGACTAGGACCCATGAGGTTGCGGGTTTGGTCCCTGCCCTTGCTCAGTGGGTTAACGATCTGGTGTTGCCGTGAGCTGTGGTGTAGGTTGCAGACGCGGCTCGGATCCCGCGTTGCTATGGCTCTGGTGTAGGCCGGTGGCTACAGCTCCGATTCGACCCCTAGCCTGGGAACCTCCATATGCCACGGGAGCGGCCCAAGAAATAACTAAAAAGACAAAAAAAAATGAATGGATGCTGGACTTTGTCAAATGCTTTTTCTGCGTCTATTGAGATGATCATATGATTTTTGACTTTTCCTTTGTTAATGTGGTGTATGACGTTGATTGATTTGCGTATGTTGAACCATCCTTGTGAACCTGGGATGAACCCTACCTGGTCATGGTGTATGATTTTTGATATGTTGTTGGATTCGGTTGGCTAAGATTTTGTTGAGAATTTTTGCATCTATATTCATCAATGATATTGGGCGATAGTTTTCTTTTCTGGTGGTATCTTTGTCTGGTTTTGGAATGAGGGTGATGGTGGCATCATAGAATGTCTTTGGGAGTATTCCTTCTTCTTCAACCTTTTGAAAGAGTTTCAGGAGGATGGGCACCAATTCCTCTTTATATGTTTGATAAAATTCACCTGTGAAGCCAGCTGGTCCTGGACTTTTATTTGTAGGGAGTGTTTTTATAACATCTTCAATTTCATTTCTAGTGATCGGTCTGTTCAGTTGGTCTGTTTCTACTTGATTCAGTTTTGGCAGGCTGTAAGATTCTAGAAAATTGTCCATTTCTTCCAGATTGTCAAACTTGTTGGCGTATAGTTGTTCATAGTATTCTCTTATGGTTTTTTGTATTTCTGCTGTATCCGTTGTGATTTCTCCTTTTTCATTTCTAATTTTGGTAATTTGGGTTCTTTCTCTCCTCTTTTTAGTGAGTCTGGCCAGGGGTTTGTCAATTTTGTTCACCTTTTCAAAGAACCAGCTCTTGGTTTTATTAATTTTCTCCATTGTTCTTTGAAGCTCTATTTTATTGATTTCTTCTTTGGTGTTTATAATTTCCTTCCTTCTGCTGACTTTAGGTCTTTTTTGCTCTTCTTTTTCTAATTCATTTAGGTGGAGGGTTAAGTTGTCAATTTGGGATCTTTCTTCTTTTTTGAGGAAGGCATGTATCACTATAAATTTCCCTCTGAGCACTGTTTTTGCAGCATCCCATAGATTTTGAGAGGTTGTGTCTTCATTATCATTTGTTTCAAGGTATTTTTTTTAATTTCCTTCTTGATGTCCTCATTGACCCATTGGTTTTTTAGTAACATGTTGTTTAGTCTCCACGTAGTAGGTTTTTTCTCATTTCTTTTCCTGTGGTTGATTTCTAGTTTCATGGCATTGTGGTCAGAGAAGATACTTGAGATAATTTCTATGCTCCTAAATTTGTTGAGGTTAGCTTTGTGTCCCAATATGTGGTCGATTCTTGAGAATGTTCCATGAGCATTTGAGAAGTACATGTATTCTGATTTTTTTGGATGTAGGGTCCTGAAGATATCGATTAAGTCTAACTTTTCTATGGTTTCCTTTAGGATCTCTGTTGCTTTATTGGTTTTCTGTCTAGAGGATCTGTCCATTGGTGTGAGGGGGGTGTTAAAGTCTCCTACTGTGATTGTATTCCCATCAATTTCTCCCTTTATGTCTGTTAGTATTTGTTGTATGTATCTGGGTGCTCCTGTATTTGGGGCATATATGTTGACAATAGTAACATCCTTTCCTTGGATGGATCCCTTAATCATTAAATAGTGTCCTTCTTTGTCTTTCTTTATGTTGTTTATAGTCTATTTTGTCTGATATGAGGATTGCAACTCATATGTCTATTGGCATGAAATATTTTTCCCCACCCCCTCACTTTAAATCTGTATGTGTCCTTTTTCCTAAGGTGAGTTTCTTGTAGGCCGCATATTGAACGGTTTTTGCCTTTTTATCCACTCAGCCACTCTGTGTCTTTTGATGGGGCATCTCAGTCCATCAAACATTTAAGGTGAGAATTGATAGATTTATTTATTGCCATTTAGAACCTCGTGTTCCAGTTGATTCTATGGTTCTCCATTCTTCCTTCCTTTCTTTTTTTTGCTGGGATGTTCTCTAGTTATTATCTGCTTGAGTGGTTTTTTTCTTTCATTTTTTGTGAATGCAATGTTTGGTTTTGGCTTGTGGTTGCCCTGTTTTTAAGTATGCTAACCCCTTCCTATAATTGTGTGTTTTAGTGTGATGGTCCTATAGGTTCAAACACTTCATTACTATATTAAAATTAAGAAGAGAAACAAACAAACAAAACAAGGGTCTATTTATTTCCTAGCATCCCTTGCCCACATTTTATGATTTTGAGGACTCTTTTTTTTCTTTTTAATTTTATTTTGTTCGAAGCATGTTCATGATTAAATCTGTATGCTGGCTTATTTGAGTGACTGCTCTCTGATTGCGGTTTCCTCAGTCCTAGTTTCTCCTCTTCTTTTTTTTTCTTTTTCCTCCTTTCTTTCTTTCTTTTTGGTTTAGAGATGCAGTTTCAGTATTTCTTTTAGCCTGGGTTTTGCATTGCTGTATTTTTTTAGCTTTTGTTTGTTGGGAAAAATTTTTATTTCTCCTTCTATTTTAAATGATATTCTTGCTGGATAGGAGTATTCTAGGTGCATATTTTTCCTTTTAGCACTTTAAACATCTCTTGCCATTCCCTCCTGACCTGTAGAGTTTCTGTAGAGAAATCAGATGATAACCTTATGGGGGTTCCTTGTAGGTAACATTCTGCTTTTCTCTTGCTGCCTCTCTTTATCACTACCTTTTGCCATTTTTATTATAATGTGTCTTGGTGTGGGTCTATCTGGGTTCAACTTGTTTGGAGCAACTGTACCTTGAACTCAGTATCCTTTAGATTTGGGGAGTTTCCAGCAATAATTTCCTCAAATATATTTTCCATTCCCTTATTTTTTTTCTACTCCTTCTGGAATTCCTATATGCATAGATTGACCTGCTTTATATTATCCCATAGGTCTCTTATATTGCTTTCCAGTTTTTTGATTCGGTTTCTGTCTGCTGACCTGATTGGGTGATTTCCATTACTCTATCTTCCACATCACTGATTTGTTCTCTGCATTATTCATTCTGGTTTTACTGCCCTTAGCTCAGTTTGCATCTCTGCAAATGAATGTTCTAGTTTTTCTTGGCTCCTCCTTATATGTTCTAGTTCCTTTCTGAGGGTGTCTGCTTTACTGTTCTTATCTTCTCTTAATTCCTCAGTATTTTCACTATTTCTCTTTTGAACTCCAGGTCTGACAGACTGCAGAGATCTGTTTCCCCGTTGACTGCTTTAGGTGAGTTCTCCTGTTTGGTTTGACTGGGGGTGTTTTCTCAGCTTCTTCATCTTGCTTGTTGTTTTCTCTTTCATGGTAGAGTTGTACTCCCGTGGCTGGGCAGGTTTCCCTTGCCACTGCCGTGGAATGTTTCCTGAGGGCTGGTGTTGTTGGTCAGTGTTTCTGAGGTAGTGTGACATCGGAAATTTCTTGGAATGTCCAATTACATTTTTTGAGGTAGTGTGACATTGGACATTTCTTGGAAAGGACACCAAAGGCACAATAACAAAAGCGAAAACACACAAGTGGGACAACATCAAAATTAAAAGCTTCTCTACAACACAAGAAACAAGAGAGTGAAAACGCAACTGTGTTGGAATGGGAAAAATTATGTGCAAACCATGTATCTGATGGAGGAGTTAGTATCCAAAATATATAAAGAACCCATGCAACTCAATAGCAAAAACAGCCTGATTTCTTAAATGGGCAAAGGGTTGAATAAACATTTCTCCAAAGAAGACACACACATGGCCAACAAGAATATGAAAGATATTCTACATCAATAATCATTGGGGAAATGCAAATCAAAACCACAGTGAGCTGTTACCTCATACATGTTAGAATTGCTATGATAGAAAAGACAAGGGAAAACAATTATTGACCTCGATGGGGAGAAGAGGGGACCCTTGTACACTGCTGGTGGGAATGGAAATTGCTACAGCCTCTATGGAAAATGGTATGGCAATTCCTCAAAACATTAAAAATAGAAGTACCACATGAACCAGTAATCCCATTTCTGGGTATTTATCCAAAATAACGTAGGATCTCAAGGACATATTTGCAGTTCTGTATTCACTTCAGCATTATTCACAAGAGCCAAGATGTAGAAACCACCCACATGTCAATCAATAGATGAATGCATTTTTTAATATGCTGTATGTACATGGAATATTATTCAGCCTTTAAAAAGAAGGAAATCATGCCCTATGTGACAACATAGATGAGCTTTGAGATCATTATTCTAAGTGGAAAAAGTCAGTTATAGAAGGACAAATGCTATGTAATTGCATTTATGTGCAACATATTAGAAAAAATCCAACTCAGACACAGAGAATAACAATGGTTTCTAGGGGCTGGGAGAAAGCAGGAATGAGTAGTAATGATTTAGGGGATGTGGAGTTTCAGTCTGAAAAGAGGAACAAATTTTGGAGATAGCTGGTGAGGATGGTTGCACGCAATGTGAATGTACTGGATGCCACTGACCTGCACGTGCAAAATGATTTAAATGGTAAATTCCATGTGTGTTTTACCACAATTTTTAAAAAAATCAAGGGAGAGGGACAGACTGTGCATGAGGCGGGCAGCAAACACACGAGCAAAATTGTTCACTGTTGAGGATAGAGCTGACATCATTGCTTCCCTCTCTGCTCTGAACTTCAGGAGTGTGTTGATCTGGTTTCAAAGTAAAGGCTGCTGAAAGAGAAAGGCAATTCTGAGCAGGGTTCCAGCCAGCTCTTTATCACCTCAGAAGCTGAGGGAGAGGAAGCTGTAGGCAGCCTCTTTGCCACAGTGTTTCTATTTGCTCCCTCTGGGTGTCTTTATCCATGGAGTGCCTGTCTGGGTGTGATTTCCCATGGCTACTCTGTGAAAGCATAGTACGTGAAGTTCCCATGATTCTCTCTCTGTGAGGCAGACACAAAAAAGCTATGTGATAATACAGCATGACAATCTGGCGCCCACTCATCCTAAAGGAAGTTGATATGACCACGACTTAATTACTCAATCTTAGGGAGCTAGGAGCCCTGCCACTTGTGTCTCACAGTCACTAATAAAAATGTCACAATGTCCCAGGATAATCCTCTTGCTGAAGCCCAGCCTCTGTGCACTGGCACCGAACTGGACCTTGGAAACAAGAGGTTTCGGTCATACAAGAAAAGAATACCTTTACTGCTTTGCCAGACAAGGGGGGAATCAGCCGGATTGTGTCCCACCCTGGTAGGGTTTGGTGAAGAGTTTTATGGAAATGGCTCAAGGGTGGGTTTGCTGCTAAGGATCAGAGTTTACTCAGAGCCTGTATTCTTTTAATCTGGCCTCAGAGTGTCCTGCGATGAGCTATGGTGGTTCCCAAAGTAAGACCTTCTTTCTGGAACGATGACTGCTTTGGCAGAAAATCTCAAAGATATTGCTCTGTGTATCTGTGTCTAGGAGCCGCACAGGGTCCTGCTCTGTTTCAAGGTTTCAATCTGGCACATAATTTTAAAAAGTGACATTTCCATTCTTAGCATAACCATACATTTAGAAGAATCATGTTTTCACAGACAAGTCCATTCTCTGTGAGGCAGAATACTAACTCAGGTAGTCAGTAGAGGAACATGGGCTTAGATGCCTTCTTTGGTATGGCTATTGATTAACACTTGTGGCTGAAGGGCTCCAGGGAGTACACATCCCCACAGGCCTTCTTTACTATAGGAGGTGTACCTACCCCCAGATGGACATTAATCCCTAAGCCCCTGTGACTCAGTTTATGGGGAGAAAAGGGCAAAGAAAACCATGAGACCTACAGGACATTTCCATACCTAAAACCCCTATTGGATAAGGACTGATATAGGATATTGAGCAAGACCAGTGGGAGAAAACCACATCTTTCTACACCCCATGTTGGTACACACACACTTTAAGGAATTAAAAACCTTTATAGGACAATAGAGAAGGGGGGCACTTCTCCCCCCACACAGCAGCCATGGGAGCTATTTGCTTTCCTGTAATAAAGACTTTGTGTGCTCGTTGCCTGGGTTTTTGCGGACTCCATTCTTCAACTGCACAAAGAACCCAGACTCCGGTAACATCTTTCTGGCATCATCTGGGCTCTGACCTATGCCTGAAACCACCCCCATATATCTTATGCCAGGCCCACCTGTGTCAAAATGAACAAGGAAGCCCCAACACAAACCTTTCCAAGAACCTTACACAAATCCCCCATCCTAAACTATGGCCAGAGGCATATGTTTCACCAAAGCCCAAGTGCATTTCTAACAGTGGCCTCTAAGCTTGTCTGTGGGAGCCAAGTGGGAGTAAAGGCAAGGCTTTGGCTGATGCTTCAGAAAGGATGCCAACAGGGCCAATTACTAGTCCTCGGAGGACTTGAGAGGTCAACGCATTACGTGAACTTGCACTTGGTGAAAGTCTATTTAAACATTTCTCTAGAGTCAACGAAGAAAGAACTACAAGGACCTTTAAGGAAATAAGAGCCACAAAGCCATGCATCAACAAGCTGAAGATCTCCTGGGGAGACACTGCTGCCAAGCCTAGTATGAGTGTGAATGTGGGCTTGTATCAGAAATAAAAGGAATTCTCTCCCCATTGCTCATAGACTTTTTGGGAAACAACACTTTGGCAGAACTGCCTGGAGAAAAGCATGTTCAGTCAAATGGATTTCATTTACTCATACATTTTATACTTCTCCATTTGAAGAACTTTTCATAATTATATTTTGAAGATTCGTTTATGGTTTCAGTAGAAGCCAAGAAAGTGAGTCCAAATTACATCTTATAGCTAACCAAGTTTACCAACTAAAACAATTCATTTTCTGAGTAAATCCAGACTGCCAGTGAGAACAAAAATACACTGAAATCAGACTAAGAGACTTGCCTAGAGAGAGAAGAATTCCATTATCTCCCTGGCTAATGCATGTAGATTTGCAGCTATAGGGCAAATGCCTGAGGGGAAGAAGCAGTGACTGGGCCTAATCTAAACAGTAAGGATACACAATCAACCAATCCAGGTGAGTGGTAAATAATTCTTTTTCCAACATTTAAGTAGATTAACTTAATTTAGCCAATTCAGTTTCACTGAGATAGTTCTTAGAATGGGAGGTCTGTCCATTGAGGCTTAATCGTTCTCTCTAAAAATGAAGGTGGACACAATGATACCAAAAGAGCAAGAGGAAACACTGTCTGGCAGTTCCCTGAGGGCTCAGAAGGTAAAGGACCTGACGCTGACAGTTCCGTGGCACTGATTTGATCCCCAGCCCAAGACCATCCACATGCCATGGGCCCAGGCAAAAACGAATGAAGAAAACACGCTGTGATTTTCCCAGACAGGACACTCTTGAGAACGACTACTCATTTTCACAAGATCGTGGTTCACATTTATGTCTCACTAAGTAGATTGAGTCTGCACAAGTCTGTTTGTAAGGATTAGAAATTCCTTCCCTTTTTCATGAATTCCATGTCACCACATTGAAGTTAGAGCGGGTCAATGAAATCCTTTAAGAATGATGAGCCACACAGTCACCAGCCAAAGGAGCCATGGACACAGAAGAAACCACTCAGAGACTATGCTTTCCTGAAAATTACAAGATCTTCCCTCATCCTTACTGACAGTGAGAGATCATGGCAAGGAAGTCAGTACCCAGGAATTTTAGAGGAAAAACACATGGTTATGCTTCTTAGCAAGGACTGGAGAAGGAAGCAAAATGAGAAAGGGATAAAGAGTAAAATATCTACAGTCTTTTCTAATAACAACGTGTACTCACTTTTGAATATCCACGAACAGATCGTTCCCCAGAAGAAGAATGTATTCTTACATAGAGTCAATACTTCCACCAGCGAGCAGCTAAAACTTCAAGTTCATCCTAATGGATTAAACATGATGGAAGGGAAAGTTGGGTTATCTCAGGTGACTGTAACATTTCTGTCTTGTCAGTAGAAGACTCAGGGAAACTTCACGGCTCATTCAATTCCATTTGTAAAATGTGAGGAGGGTATAATAGGTCTCATCCAGAGCAGGATTCTAGGTGTGATGAGAGAGCAACTGCACAGAAAATTCATTTCAGGAATATCGAGAGCTTTTCAGGGAACTCTGTACCACTCACATGTTCACATTCAAAGACAGGGGAAAGAGCGAGCGTGGAAGAGTCACACTGAGCCAGACAAAACACCCTGGATGGTTGAGTGAATGCTGCTCAATGAGCTGTTATAAAGATAGTTCCTTGACATTTGAGGGACAAAAACCCCATCTGTATCCCTGTCCCTGTGTGCATGTGCTTTCATTTGACAGAAGGCAGGAAGAGCTCAGACAACACAGCTGGTATAGACAGAGAAAGGCTTGGGATGCTACTCTCATATCTGATACACAGTTGCCTTTTTAAAAAGAGTATTGTGTGCCTATACCTAAAAATATTCATGCCCATAGACAAGCCGAACTTTAAATAATAATTATGATTGATGAAACGTGTCCCCCAACGTGAAAGGAAGCTATCTGTGAGAACTTTAGAGCTGCAAAGAAAGTTTAGAAGTCAACCATAAGTCAATGGTCACAATAACATCTTGCTTTTAGTGTCGTGTTTTAAGGTTTGTCACAATTAATATGAATAAGGACAAATCTACCCTCCTTCCTTTCTTATGATTATCTGTAAAATCTCAGAGGCGGGTAGAAGGTGTAGCTCCCCCAATCCATGACTAAAGAGGGGATGAAATCTTTTCGTATTGAATTTTAAACGTCATCACTCAGTAATACTGTGCTCTTTCCAGAAGGACCGCATGCTCTCATCCCAAGATGAGTTGACGGCAAGGGTGAGCAATGTCACAGAATTCATCCTACTGGGGCTGACCCAGAATCCAGAACTGCAGAAACTCTTATTTGGTGTTTTGTTAATCACCTACTTGATCACATTGGCAGGCAACCTGCTCATCGCAGTCACCATCTTCATCAGCCCAGCCCTGGCTTCTCCCATGTACTTCTTTCTGTCCTATTTGTCCCTTATAGATGCGTTCTACTCTTCTTCCATCGCACCCAACATGATCTTTGACTTGATCTCTGGAACAAACACCGTATCCTTCAAAGGCTGCATGACCCAGCTCTTTGCTGAACATTTCTTTGCTTCAGCTGAGATCGTCTTGTTGATTGTCATGGCCTATGACCGCTATGTAGCCATCTGTAAGCCCTTGCACTACATGACCATCATGAGCCCACCTGTGCGTGCGTTTCTGGTCGGAATGGCTGGGGCCTTAGGGTTTATTCATGGAGGGATCCAGGTTTTGTTCATGGTCCAGTTACCATTCTGTGGCCCCAATGTCATTGATCATTTCATGTGTGATTTAATCCCTCTCCTGGAGCTAGCCTGCACAGACACTCACACCTTGGGGCCCCTGATTGCTGCCAACAGTGGGTCACTGTGTTTGGTAATCTTTTGCATGCTGGTTGCTTCCTATGGTGTCATCCTGAGCTCCCTGAGGACTCATAGCTCTGAAGGGCGTCGCAAAGCTCTGTCTACCTGTGCCTCTCATGTCACGGTTGTTATCTTGTTCTTTGTACCTTGTTCATTCCTGTACTTGAGACCCATGACCTCCTTCCCCACTGACAAAGCGTGACTGTGTTTTGCACCATAGTAACTCCCATGCTGAACCCTTTAATCTATACTCTCAGAAATGCAGAAGTGAAGGATGCCTTGAAAAAACTCTGGGGACAAATAATGAAAACTGGTGGTAAATAAATCTTGTGTGGGGTATGAAGAAAAAAAAATCTTGCGGTATTTCATGGTGATTTATTCCTATTCTTAGTTGATCAACTTGGGAGTATTATCCTATCTGGATCAGTTTTCTTTAGGACCCCATATATTGTGAGCAGGGAGGATGCCCATTGAAGCATAGTAGGCACAGAGCCTAGAGCCCAAGATAGTTTTAGGAGCCCCTGCAATTTTCAATTTCTTTTAACACAAGAAGAAAAAATTAATAATTCAATTTGGATTGTAGTGATGTATATACCAATGCTATCATAAAAGAATTTTTAATATTTTTATGGAAGAAACAACCCATGAGGACAAAAAAGTATGAAGGACCCACTAAAGTCATAATATTTTCCTGATTGTGGATACTAAGTATATCAATACCGACATTCTTTTTTTTTATTATTGCATTTTAGGGCCACACCTGTGGTATATGGAGGTTCCCAGGCTAGGGGTCAAACTGGAGCTACAGCTGCCAGTCTACACCACAGCCACAGCAACGCAGGATCCAAGCCATGTCCGCAGCCGACACCACACAGTTCACGGCAATGCCAGATCCTGAACCCACTAAATGAGGCCAGGAATCGAATCCACAACCTCACAGTTCCTAGTCGGATTCCATTCCACTGTGCCATGACAGAAACTCCAATAGTGATATTCTTGAACACTCATTATACCCAGCAGAATACAGTTTTATTTTAAAAGAGGAAGAACAATGACACATGGAAAAAATGTAGAACAAGGAAAGAGTCTTCAAAAGTACATTTATCAAAATATACTTTTTCTGACCCTCCTAAGTTTTAGAAGTTTATAAATATTATCCCCCCACAGCAATAAAAAAAACCAAACTTTTTTCTTAACACAATCCCAAGAAGAGAGCATTTGCACATAAATGTACTCTTCAAAAATTACATTTCCATCATTCTCTGTATTACACAACAGTCTACAAAAACAGTTGGAACCAAGTTGGCCAGAATAAAGGAAACATAATTGATAAATTCCATTAGGCCAGAAAATATCTGTACATTAAAGTCTAGTTTTAGACATGGATAAAGGAATAGAAGATTCTGAAAATGAAACACTTACAAAAATTACCAGTGATTTAATAACAAGTGTGTCCTGGACACCAAGCCCAAATCTGGATTATAGAAAATAATGCACACCTTGAATATAATGAAATTCTAAGGAACTTAGAAATAGATGCTTTGAAGTCAGAGATTAAGAGCTTTGGATCAAAACACCTTCATTTCTCATCTCCAGCATTCATCTGTCTTGTAAATGTTAGCAAGGTGCTTCTATCTGTTTTCTTTTTCTCCTACCTGTTTTTTTTTTTTAATCTGTAAAAGGAAAATAACATTATGTACTTCCTTAAATTGTGAGAATTAAATGGCTTCAGTTGGAAAAATGAGTCAGCTGAAAATTAATGAAAACTGCTCAGATATTGATCCAGCATCTCAGAGATGCCACCAGAGAATAAGGTGTGCTGGGGACGGCAGTTCCTGACAGAGGAGCCCAAGAACACTGCTACTGCCATTCCCTCAGCATGATCGCAGGGAGACCAGACATCTGTGCCAGCCTCACTTCAACATGTATCATCCCAGCCAGTGAGAAGATCTCTGGATATTAAGAGCCAGCCCGGCACCAAGTCCCTATTCTGGGATTAAAATGTCCTTAAATATGTCTATAGTTACAAATGGAAAAAAAAAAGAAAAAAAAAAAAGGAGTTCCCATTATGGCTCAGAGGAAACAAATCTGACTAGGAACCATGAGGTTACAGGTTCGATCCCTGGCCTCTCTCAGTGGGTTAATGATCTGGCATTGCCATGAGCTGTGGTGTAGATTGCACACACGGCTCGGATCTGGTGGTGCTGTGGCTGTGCCATAGGCCGGCAGCTACAGCTCCAATTCAACCCCTAGCCTGAGATCATCCATACGCTGTGGGTGGGGCCCTAAAAAACACAAAGAAAAAAAAAAAGCAAATGGGAGAGCTGGTTGGATCAACTGTGAGATGCTTTCAAAGGTTCTCATTAATGATGGATCCTGTCCTTTTCTGGTCCTCTGGAAGGAAGAGGAGAAAGGAGAGCCCAGTGCTAGAGACCAAAAGGCCAGTCCCTGTATAGAGCTTGTGATGTTTGGGGAAGAGCTCAGAAACTTGCCTCAGGAGATTTCTCAACAAGGGAATTTTTTTTTTTTTTTTTTTAGTAACAGTTTAAAAAAAATTTTTTTATTATAGTTGACTTGCAATGTTCTGTCCATTTCTGCTATACAGCAAAGTGACCCAGTTATCATTGTATAACCTTTCGAGGTGTGTCCTCTTATTCTCCTATTTTCCCGAGGAGGAAATTGAGGTACGGAGAAGAAGTTACAAAGCTATTAAGTGGGAGAGCTAGGACTTAAATCCAGATGATTCAGTTCTAGGAAAAGACCCCACTTTAACTGCTACTCTCATGCTGCAGCTCATAGCACTGCATGGGCTGTTTTAACACAGCAACTCAAAAAAGAACCAATAGGTGGTGTATTAAGGCCAAAAGGAAGTTCTGAATTATTTCAGAATTAGATATGATGATTTCAAAACTTATAACCTTACTGCTTATTTAACCTCCCTGATAGAAGCTCAACCAGGAATTTGACTATCATGTTGTGCTGGCATTTCTCATGTTCGCAGGACACTGCATCAGGTTAGATCTCACTGTACACATAAGGCCATTAAAAAATAGATGTTTTGCCATAATTTCCTATGAGTGGTCATTTTGTAGATACGTGCAAGCAACTGAGTGTTTACAAAATCACATTTATCTTGTAGACATTTAGTTGTAGCTCCCAAGAAAACCAGAATGAACTAGGATAATGTAAAAAGAAAGACTGTGACTATGGAGTTCCCACTGTGGCTCAACGGGTTAAGAACTTGACTAGTGTCTATGAGGATGTGGGTCTGATCCCTGACGTTGATCAGTGGGTTGAGGATCCAGCATTGCCACAAGCTGAGAGCATATGTCACAGATACTTGACTCTCATATTGCTGTGGCTGCGGCGTTGGCCAGCAGCTGTATCTCCGATTTGACCCCTGGCCCAGGAACTTTCATATGCCCCAGGCACAGCTGTAAAAGATAAAAGAAAAAGAGACAGTGATGATGACACTTATGATAATGATGATTATAGTGGTCTCCTGAGCCCCTTCTGTGAATAAATTCTTAAACTAATCACTCATTTCATATGTTTTGGAGGCAGCAAATTTCGGCTTAATTCATGTCTTTCATTTACTTTAAGCCTCAAACCCTGGAACTTACCTCTGTCTAAAATAGTTCTTTACTTGAACATAATGGTGAACCTACCCTTAGGAAGGTATGAACATCAATAAATCAATGCTAGTGTGAAAAATTTTGACAGCTCATCTTGTGTGTTTACTATGTGCAAAGTGTTATGTATCCACTTTGTTATTTAATTCTCACTACAGCCCTATAAGTGCAGTAATATTGCTATTCCCATTTCATAAAGTAGGAAACAAGGGGTCATTATATATTAATATATATGTAAAGAGAGGTTCATTACATTGCTTGGGACCAAATAGCTAAAATTTGGCTGACACAATTCAAATCTAGGTCCATCTAACTCAAAGATTGTGTACTTTCCCAAACCCATTCTGCGTTCCCTTAGAAACAAACAACAAACTAAATTTCTCACATTTCTCTGGAATCTTTACAGTTCTCTTCTGAAACCCTCTGGCCTGCATCATTTAATCCAACTCAAAGGTGGTCTTTCTTTCACAGATAGACCTGAAATGCATGCGTCTGCAAAGCCCTGAGTAGTGACTAGTCAGTAGTTTATAACTTCATGAGTGTTTCGATGCCCATCTAACAGCAAAGTCCTTTGAAATTATTCTCTTCTCCATCTAGTTTATACATAAAGAAGTATCCAATGGCTTATATGGTAGTACTTTCCTCTCGTAATTTTTTTTAATTAGTAAGTGTGTCTGATAGGAATGTGTGTTCATTCTGCTGTGATCCATTAAAAATAGGTAAATAAATAAAAGAAAACTCTGCTTGAGGTAGGGGAAATTCAAGGGAGGTAGAAAACTATGTTTTAAGTAGCTCACCAATAGCCAGGGAACAACGAGCTGTGGAATAAAAATCTCAAATCCAGGTGTTCTCTTTTTATTCCACAAGAATATTTTCAACAGTATTTAAAATTCAGAGCCTTACATTATTTCTGGTCTTCTTCTATTTCCCACTGACAGGGAGAAAAACACTCATTAGACTCAACTACTTGTCAGACACGATGCACTTTGTACTCATTCTCCTTTCATAAGGACAGAAGGATGAAGTTGCCCATTTGGGGACAAGAAAACTGAGGATCAGAAAGGATTTGTCTTATAACTTGAACAAAGAAATTTGGCCCCAGAGAGTAACTTTTAGGAGGGTAGAGGCTTAACCAAGTTTCTAGAAGGAGTTGAAAGAAGTGGAGGAGGGGGAAAAGATGATGATAACTGGAGGAAAGCTAACACATTGTTGACAGTGATTACCTCTAGGTAACAGGCTTGTAAGTGGATTTACACACACACATGCATGTGTGTGTTGCCAATCTTTCGTTCTTGTTTTCTAAATTTTAATATAGACGTGTGTTTGGGAGGGAAGGTATTTCATATAGTCTCCAAAATGGAGATATCCCTTTCTTGGTAAAAGTTGTAATACTTTTTAAACCAACTAGCACACTTCTGGTGAAACTCACTTATGTATTTATTCTAGCAGATTGAAAATTTTCAAGAATAAGCAGCATTCACAAGATAATTGGGCCACTGTGAACCTTGATTTGGACAACACCAAACAAGGGGGCACCCAGGTCAGTCCTTTATGCTATTTGATATTTTGTTGTTGTTGTCTTTTTTTTAGGGCCGCACCCGCGGCATATGGAGGTTCCCAGGCTAGGGGTCAAATTGAAGCTATAGCCGCTGGCCTATGCCACAGATACAGCAATGTGGGATCCAAGCCATGTCTGCTACCTACACCACAGCCCATAGCAACACCGGGTCCTTATGGATGGGATCAAACCCAGGTACTCATGGATGCCCGTTGGTTTCACTAACCGCTGAGCCATGAGGGGAACTCCATATGCTAGTTGCTATTTTAACTGAGCTAAAAATAAAAGTGCTTTTCAAATTTCAACTGAAGTATTTTTTGTTTTTTCCTAGAAAGCTCCTTGAGATTAATTTGTGGCAAGCTGCCAAAAAAGATAGGCTCTTTTTTGGTAACCCTCACTCTGATTTCATAGTTCTTAGCTAATTGGAAAATTGGCTCAATTATACTTTTATTATCTCACAGCAGAAACGAATAGACATAGAACTCAAGATCTCAGTTATACTTAGTTATTATTAACTACAAAATCAAAATGTGGCAAAGTCAAAAAAGACTATTTTGCTGAAGAACTCTGCAACTTTTTTTTGTTAGGCATAGAAGTTTGGGGGTAACACAATAACTATTTCCTGATGATCTCCTGAATGTATTGGTAGTTGGTGACTGATTCTGACCACTTAGAGGAGGGAAATTGTTTTACATACCAATTTCTAGGTTTGTTTGGGGTTTTTTTTAGTGTAAAAAGTGAATAATTGCAATATGAGGAATTACTGATTATTTGTTAAACAAAGCATAAGCTTATTATAAATTATAGGAGCCTACAGACTTTTTTTTTTTTTTTTGGCTGCATTTGGGGCCATGCAGAAGTTCCCAGGC